>NC_069100.1:8924628-9224628 GCF_947172395.1 Bicyclus anynana | reverse complement strand
TCTTACAGTGAGTTAACTTTTCCTTTATAGTATTACTATCATGCTTAATTAACATTAACAGTACATAAAATCAGATCCGGTCTGAAACGACCATCTCCTTTGGGTTAGAATAAAAACTTAGATAACAATCAACGTATGGAACCCAAGTCTTTAAGACCTAACATGCGAAATATGTCGTACAATCAACGTATGGAACCCACGCGAGTTTCTAAGACCTAACATGCGATCACGACATATGTCGTGAAGACAAAATGACATATTGTCGACGGAAAATATCGCTCTTTCTTTTGTTGTGATATAATTTGACTGACGGCCTCTGTGGCGCAGTGGTCTGCGCGGTGAATTTACAAAACGGAGGTTCTGGGTTCGATACCCGGCTGGGCCGATTGAGATTTTCTTAATTGGTCCAGGTCTGGCTGGTGGGAGGCTTCGGCCCTGGCTAGTTACCACCCTGCCGACAAAGACGTACCGCCAAGTGATTTAGCGTTCCGGTACGATATCGTGTAGAAACCGAAAAGGGGTGTGGATTTTCATCCTCCTCCTAACAAGTTAGCCCGCTTCCATCTTAGACTGCATCATCACTTACCATCAGGTGAGATTGTAGTCAAGGGCTAACTTGTAAAGAATAAAAAAAAAATGAGAGAGAGCGATATTTCCAACTCAGTCGTTTGCATATGTCGGGCCTACAGTTAACAATGGCTAGGTGTCGCCATTATCACCCGCTATGCTGCGGCGGTAGCGCGCGTCTACCTCCTCGCGGTCGACGCGCTTCATGACCGCGAGCACGGCGGCGCGCAGCAGCTCGTGGCGCGGCGAGTCGCGGTACATGACGCGCTGCCGCTGCCCCGTGCGCACGTTCAGCAGCTGCATCTCCGCGGCGGCGCGCGCGAGACGTGCGCCGGCGGCCGCGTCCGGCACGACACTGAGCAGCGGCGCGTACTGCAGCGGCTCGTCCGTCAGCCTCTCGTAGCGCTTGCCGTTGACGCGCACCGTGTCCGGGCGCGCGACGAACTGCGGCCCGTCGCGGCACACGTCGCAGCGGCGCGTGCGCTCCACGGCGACGAACTTGAGCGGCCGGTCGGCGATCTTGCGGTAGTAGCGCTGCTTGATGTTGTAGAGCCGCGCGCGCTCGCGCTTCGGGTCCACGCCGCACGCGCGACACACCTGATTATTACATTATTGTTGAATTATATGTGTATTACTAATACTATGGTTGCTATATAATTACAGCTTCTAAGCGTTTCTGTTTTAACCTTATTTTAGAGCAAACACATGCAAATCTTCGTTTCATTAGTACATTGGGAGATCAAGTTCAGGATCATTTCTCTCTCTACAAATATTTTGTAGTACAGTATTAGAAAGAAAGAAAAAAATCTTTATTACAGCATTCTGCCACACAACACAATATGCTCATAATATCATATAATGCTAACAAATAATATTGTCATATTAAATAATATGACAGGACAATACCCTGCGATGTGTGGCATAACCCAATAAAGGGCCCCAACTCAGCATATGCTACATACTCTTTAAATAAAAAGAGCATGCAGCGCTGGTTATTTTTGTTGCTGGTATTACTAATACTATGGTTATTTTTGTTTAACGCCATCTGCTGATGTCCTTAAGTTTTCCTAAACTGAAGGTTGCCTGGAAGAAATCGCTACTTAGCGATAAGGCCGCCTTTTGTATGCTGATCTCTTCCTAAATTGTTTTTATTTCACTTGTATTTGTGTTTGTGGTGTGCAAATAAAGTATATCTATTCTATTCTATTATTGTTAGACACTAGACCTCTTATTTTTTTTTACAAGTTAGCCCTTGATTACAATCTCACCTGATGGTAAGTGACGATGCAATCTAAGATGTAAACGGGATAACTTGATAGGAGGAGGATGAAAGTCCACACCTCTTTCGGTTTCTACACGACATCGTACCGGAACGCTAAATCGCCTCCGTGGCGCAGTGGTATGCGCGGTGGATTTACAAGACGGAGGTCCTGGGTTCGATCCCCGGCTGGGCCGATTGAGATTTTCTTAATTGGTCCAGGTCTGGTTGGTGGGAGGCTTTGGTCGTGGCTAGTTATCACCCTATCGACAAATACGTACCGCCAAGCGTTACGGTACGATGTCCTGTAGAAATCGAAAGAGGTGTAGATTTTTATCAAGTTAGTCCGCTTCGATCTTAGATTGCATGATCACTTACCATCAGGTGAGATTGTAGTCAAGGGCTAACTTGTAAAGAATAAAAAAGAAAGATACGAAAACATTCATCATCATAATTTTTTTTATCTCAATGTTTTCTTATCTAGTTACAGCCAGTTTCTTCATGTAAAGCTAAAGTAACCAGTAAAAGTATCGACTTTTACTTGCCCGATACTAAAAGTTCGGCTAATGTGTTTCTTCATGCACCAACAGCTAAACTAAAAGTGAAAGTCCTTGCTATTGTGCTATCACTCGGATTTCCCAAAAGATCGTGGGGAGATTTTTTTACATATGGCAGCATCGCTTGTCAGTTGTCACTGTCAAATGTCAACATGACAAAGACAAAGTTTTAGTTCCGCGTCAGTGTTCTATGGTTTGTTATTTTGTGTAATTTTGGTTAATGTTTATCGATTTAAAACAATCGATTTATTAAATAATTATGGAAGTTTTTAAAGTTATATATGAAGATGATTTGGACGTAAGCCTGGTTAGTAGGTATGTTGTTTTATTCCATATTACTTATCAGTGTCGTGCTCATAAAAACAACTTTTAAATTACTAATAAAATATTGTGATCAAAATATTATTGTTGTTTTTATTTTACTTACAGTGAGCGGTCTACTAATTTCGATAAATCAGAGATTGAGAAATTAAAGAATCTTATCAAGAAATATTCATCAATAATATTGAATAAAAAGAATAACGGACTTTCTATAAAGCAAAAAGAAGAAGCGTGGGAAACTATTACCAAGGAATTTAACGCCAACAATTGCACATATCGCAGCGTAAAACAATTGAAGTGTAAATGGGAGTATATGAAAAAAACTGCCAGAAAGGAGTATGGAAAATTGAATAGAATGCGTCGACAAACAGGTGGAGGTCCACCCCCATCCCAAAAAATGGAAACAAGTGAAACCACACATGGCCAACTAAAAGAAGAAAAGTGTAAATTAGAAATAAAAATGTTAAAACTTCAAGAACAATCCTTTGCAAGTGACGAGAAGAGGAAACAAGAGTTACATGAATTACAAGTGAAAAAAATAAAATTAGAAATTGAACTTTTAAATAGAAAATTGCAATAAATTTTCATTGTTAATTTTCAACATACCTACATAATAAATTACATGGGATTAATAATGATTGCTTCAAATATTATTAAAACATAGGCCACTTGTTCATTCTTTTTTGAATGGCCTACTAAACGGCCAAGTCTCCTTCCATATAAAAGAGGGGTAGAGGTTTATCACATCCAATTGGAGGTTGGCAGGCTCAGGGTGACAATATTAAAGTGGAGTGGAATGCCCTTCCCAGGCCCAGGCCTACCCATACCGCCCGGCTACTCAATTATATTTAAAAAATCTTGATAATTCTACTTTAATAATGAAATCATTACTTTATCAAAAAAAGTTTGCTACAACGTTTTCAATTCATATTTAATTTGTCAGCAACGGGGACAAGCTAAGATCGGTGACTACAAAAATAAAATAAAAATTAAAATTGCCTTCATTCTCTGACTGCTGAATACATATGATATACCTAATATTATTACTTAAATTATACACCAGAGCAATCAGGTTGTCCTTCAACATAGGCGTCCTCCAGACTTTTCCACTCTACTCAATCGGTCAGTGACTATACAGCCTTTAATTAGTGACATTTATTGAATTATTAGTATTAGGATTTTTGGAAGACTTATGATTGGTTGTTAAGCTTGTTAGTAACAAAAATAAAACAGTTTCAAATGTTACTTTACCACTTTGGTACACCAACGAAAATTTTGCCTAAAAGAGTGATAAAAAAAAGTGTTTTTCTTCAAGAAACATACTTTTATTAAGCCAATTGTTTAACTAGATCCATATTTATACATCATATTATTATCTCCATTTACTTTTATATGGGGTATACCTGGGCCAACGTTGTATAGGCCCGTGGGCATTCCCCTTCATTTAACAATGACCATCAGATATTAAAGATACTCAACTTGCTTTTTAAGTTATGTACACACATAAATGATAAATATTTCTCAAATAAAATAATACTTATTTATTATAATATGTATTTGATTTAAAATTAAAAACTTGAAATAACAAGAACATCTATTTATTCATGGATAGTATTTTTCACTATAGATAAATCAATGGAGGCATGAACTATGCAAATCCACTGCTTTTAAAAGATTTTCATAATAAAATTATGTAATATTACAAATGGAACTAAAGAGTCTCAACTTCACATCAAAACAGTCCCATGTGGAAGTTACATGCACTTTGTTTTTCAACATCGTGCCAGCTAATTTAAAAAGAAAAAATACATAGTTGTGATCTTTTTAATATGAAGCTGTATATGTAAATATTTTCAATGCAAAAAATTTAAGAAAGTGTATATATACATACCTGTTAACATAACTATTGATTAAGTTATTTATAGTACTTTGACCATTAGTGTCATCTATAAAACTGGGGACATTGATTTCATTATTATGTATTTTTAAGTACATTAGGAGATCAAGTTCAGGACCATTTCTCTCTCTACAATTTTCATTATTTTTTATTATTCTCTACAAGTTAGCTCTTGACCACAATCTCACCTGGTGGTAAGTAATGCAATCTAAGATGGAAGCGGGCTAGCTTGTTAGGAGTAGGATGAAATCCACTCTTTTTGGTTTCTACACGACATTGTCCCGGAACTCTAAATAGCTTGGCGGTATGTCTTTGTCGGTAAGGTGGTAACTAGCCACGGCCAAAGCCTCCCACCAGCCAGAACTGGATACATTTTGAAAAAAAAAGTTGGAATGTACGCACTTTATTTTTTAAATTTAGCAAGTCAAATACATTTTTACCAGCAACTTTGTAATAATAATACAAAGAGCAGACACAAGTTTTATATGAATTTATAAACCTCGATAAGTGTACAATTTTTCAAAATGGTGGTACACTTCAGCTCCATACCATTTTTTTACAGGACATTATTTTTAAAGATCATCTTAATGAAAGAAAAATAATTATTGCTTTCAAAGCTTCTTGTACAAAACAAATAAAACTTTACAAAAGTAGTATTTTTGTACATTAGTAATTTTATCCGTAATGTTCAACAAAAAACAGATCTTTAAAATCTTTATTCCAGCAGCTACACTGCACTAGCACTGTAAAAATTGATTCAAGATAGAACTGGAAAAAATCGAAAAAAAAAAAATATAAGTTGGTCACCCTAGGGATTTGTCGAAAACTTCAAATTAGTTTTAGATAATTAGGTGGTGTATCATTTGCGTTCTATCCATTAGTTACGGGATTGGTAAAAGTTGGGAGGAGGGTAGTTTATCAAAAGTTGTGACTAACCAGCTGTTTTTTTACTGTGTGTATAGTCTAACAGACACGATGTCCTACAAATTGCGTGGTACATTATCTCGTCCCGACGCTCAGAAATTTTCTTTTCTTGGTAACTCAGATACCAGAATCAAGAATTTTCGCAAATAAAAAATTTTATCGTCTTATCGAGATGATTGCTACTCACGAAAAATTAACTTGATGGTTATCAGTGGTAAAAAATGTTATACGGATCTCCGATTAACTGTACTTTTTGTACGCCATCTCCGATAACTTGTTGTATAGATCCAGTAGCATGAAATCGTAAAGCCAACAATACTCGCTTACTGATAGAGCTTTATTCGTGTAAAATATTAAAAGTTCAATTATTTAAGTAGATCATTAATCTGTATAGTTTTTTTTTTTTTTTTTTATTCTTTACAAGTTAGCCCTTGACTACAATCTCACCTGATGGTAAGTGATGATGCAGTCTAAGATGGAAGCGGGCTAACTTGGAGGAGGAGGATGAAAATCCACACCCCTTTTGGTTTCTACACGGCATCGTACCGGAACGCTAAATCGCTTGGCGGTACGTCTTAGCCGGTAGGGTGGTAACTAGCCACGGCCGAAGCCTCCCACCAGCCAGACCTGGACAAATTAAGAAAATCACAATCTGCCCAGCCGGGGATCGAACCCAGGACCTCCGTCTTGGATATCCACCGCGCATACCACTGCGCCACGGAGGCCGTCAAATTAGTCAAATTAGTTTTGTACTAATTGCACATTTGAAACTATATTCTGTGAATATGAAATAATAAAATTCCTGTAAAATATTAAAAGTTAAATTATTTAAGTAGGACATTAATCTGTGTAGGTGTGTACTTAATTGAATATTAAAGTAGGTTTGTAAGTACATTTCTGTGAATATGATAAAAGTAAGTACTTACTTTACAGTGGAAGGCGTCAGATTATCTTACAATATTGAACTAAGATATAAACCTGTTACTGGTATGCGTTAAATAATTCATAATAAGTTAATCTGATGAACTTGATACTATCACTGGTTGAAGATGTTGTGAACAAGTTAATTTTTAAATTCCAACATACATATCCTAAACTTTGACATGACATCATCTACTTTAGCTTTTACTGCAGCTAAATGAATAATAGTAAAGGTTAGCGGTTAAAGTCAAAGTAAAAGTTACTCCTAAAATGAAGAAACGATTTTGACTGTTACTTTTGCTATATGACGTTACTATGACTGTTACTTGCGGTGAAGAAACTGGCCGTTGGTTGGTATTCTTTACAAGTTAGCCCTTGACTACAATCTCACCTGATGGTAAGTGATATTGCAATCTAAGATGGAATCATGCTAACTTGTTAGGAGGATAAAATCCATATTTCGGTTTCTACACGACGTCGTAACGGAACGCTAAATCGCTTGGCGGTACGTCTTTGTCTGTAGGGTGGTAACTAGCCACGGCCGAAGCCTCCCAGCCAGACCTGGACCAATTAAGAAAACCTCAATCGGTCCAGTCGGGGATCGAACCCAGGACCTCCGTCTTGTAAGTCCACTGCGCATACCACTGCGCCACGGAGGCCATCAAAAAAGTTTATTCGGCTCTCCGTTTGAGCACCGGTCTACTATCAGAATGAGAGGGGTTGGACAATAATTCCTCACGATGTTTTTTGAAGCACGTGATATTTAATGTGTTAAAAAGCACATAACTGAATTGGAGTTGCGATACCCAGTGGATATGACCACTGCCTCCGATTCCGGAGGGTGTGGGTTTGAATCCGGTCCGGGACATGCACCTCCATCTTTGCAGTTGTGTGCATTTTAAGAAATTAAATATCCCAAACGGTGAAGGAAAACATCGTGAGGAAACCTGCATTCCAGAGGATCTTCTTAATTCTCTGCGTGTGTGAATCCGCATTCGGCCCGCGTGGTCGAGAATTGGCCTAACCCCTCTCATTCTGATAGGAGACTCGAACTCAGCAGTGAGCCGAATATGGGTTGATAATGATACTCACCTTGTTGAACTTCGGCTTGGTTATCTCGAACTCTCCGTCCAAGCTCTCGCACAAAAAGCAGCGCTCTTTGCCGTTGCATCCGCATACCATTACGTCGCGTCCTGCCACAAGTAACATGACTTAATAGGCTAGTTGACACTTTTTTAAAGTGTACGAGTGCTTCAATGGCTAATTACGTGCAGAGGCATACGATACCTTCAAAATAAAAATTCATTTATTTCAAGTAGGCTCAGTTTACAAGCACTTTTGACACGTCAGTTGACTATTTGTAAAGATTCTACCACCGGTTCGGAAGGCAAGTTCTGCTGAAAAGAAACCGGCAAGAAACTCAACAGTTGCTCTTTTTAAAAAATCATACAACATTGTAATTTACAATTTGATGACAACATTACAATTTCTTAGTTTTACTTCCTGTGTGAAGGTGGAAGCTGATCCAACGGCCTCCAAGCACGACCTCCTCCTTTTCTACGACCATGATAAAATAAATAACAGAAAATTTAAAATATCGCGCTAACTACGCAATCAATATATCGCAGTTCAATGCAATTTATTTTTATATGGAAACCGAGATTTTTGTAGCCAATGTCATAAAACTATTTAAAATTTAAAAAAAAATCTTTGTAGCTTCAACGTGGTAATGAACATTATTGAACGACGTGTAGGAATTAATAGCATTGTCGTTATGGTTTGAGGTTTTATATTGAGTAGTTTACGAAATCATCATCACCATCATCATTATCAGCTGCTGGTCGTCCTCTTGCATGGACTTCCAAACACAACGGTCTAGAGCCGCCAGCATCCAGCGGCTCCCTGCAACCCTCGGTCCACCTAGTGGGGGGTCGATTTATTACGATATAGGAAAAAAAATGACTCCTTTACCTTTCTTGGAGCCAAGGTCGAGCTCCTGCCTCGGCCCCGCACTCTCCGGCATTCGTACGACGTTGTATGGAACCGTAGTGCACAGGAAGCTGGGCGCCTCGCACGGCACGTCCTCGTCGGTGAGCAGCGCGTACTTGCCGCGCAGAAGGTATAGCGGCGCGGAGAGGTCCAGCTTCAGCAGCGGCTCCTCGGGCCTCACGCTCGCCGCATGCTCCGCCGCGTCCACGACCCCGCGGCCCAGGTCGCGCAGGGAGAACAGCGTGTCGTCGCCTGTAACATCGTCGTCGTCGTTATCAACCCATATACGGCTCAGTGCTGAGCTCGAGTCTCCTCTGAGAGGAGACTCGAGCTCAGCACTTAGCGTTTAGCGATTTAGCGTTAGGTACGATATCGTGTAGAGACAGAATTGTGAAAATTCTCTGGTATGCAGGTTTCCTTCACCGTTTGAGATACGTGATATTTAATTTCTTAAAATGCACACAACTGAAAAGTTGGAGGTGCATGCCCCGGACCGGATTCGAACCCACACCCTCCGAAATCGAAGGCAGAGGTCATATCCACTGGGCTATCACGGCTCTTCGCGCAGGGAGAACAGCGTGTCGTCGCCTCTAACATACGACCACTGTAATACTTCGTTTACACTCAGCCCGAGTGGGCAGAGCGTTTACACTCAGCCGCAGACCAATTATAGAGATCCTGTATCGCACTCATAGTCACGAACAAAATTGTCTGTCATTATGAGGAAAACGAACTTAGAATTTGCATATATCTTATACTAAACTAGAAGTTTTTTCCCGTGTTTTACACAATTCAATTACACAAAATGGAATTTTTACGGAGCTCTTTAACCGACGAACACGATTACAACTATTTAACATCTATTCTATAGATACAGTTTTTATTTTTTATTTTTAGCACAGTCCCCGTAATTTCAGACCAAATATATATGGACTTGTAACACCAGCAAAATAGGTATGAAGACAGTTTTTTTTAATTGTATATAAAATAGGAATATGCTAATAGTAAAGCAATTTTGTAAAAGTAACAGGGTATCTACGATTTTTACTTTCGGAGCTACAGGGATTTAGAAGGTCAGATTTGCGGCGCTGCCGCGGATCCCTGAAAAACGCCCCATACAAAATGGCACGAATTAATGACGTCGAACAATATTACTAATATCTTTGTTATTTGTGCGTTTATGTTTATATAGTCCATATATTGAAAATAGTCCCATGTCATGTTAATGTAAGGAAGCTAAACTGTATAATTTTCATCTAAATACGATAAAAGATTTTGAATAGATTTAGAAATTTTATAATCTTATTTATTTTGCAAATATCCAGACAATCTTTGCTTTTTATGTATTAATTAGTTAACATTGACCTTATTTACCCAAATGCATCATAAAAATCAATATATTCAAATTTAGTCATCATCCCCATTGTTAGTTTTTCGTGCGCGAACCAAAGGACTGGCAGCGCGAGTGGAAGCGTGTTTACATTCAGCCCTTTCGCTCACTTGTCGCCCGGTCACGTGTTGCTTTTTTCTGTCCAATTCCGAACGTCAACATTTACTACTTTGTATGTCGCTACCACCACTGTGGTAGAAGTGGAGTGGAGTAATAAAAACTCAATACAGTTTTTGGAGTTTTACGAAAGTGAGACACTATTATGGGATCCACGTGATAAAAATCATAAATTGAAGCATACAGTACACGATGATTGATGATTGTTGCGTGGAATTAACGTCATCAGTCATCATCAACATCAACGTCAGTTATAGTTGCGAGTCGCCCGGTAAAAAAATGTGATGTTTGAGTGTAAACGACACTCACTCGCTTCGACGGTGCCGTGGCAATATTTCTGGCAGCGCAAGTGGAAGGGGAAGCAGCTGAGTGTAAACGCGACATAACACGCTCTTCGTACCCGTACTCTCAGACCCTCAGACCAATTATAGAAGGACCTGCATCATACTCATAGTCACGAACAAAATTGTCTGTCATTTTCTGAAGGAAACGAGCTTAGATTTGGTATATATCTTATACTAAACCAGAAGTTTTTGCCGTTTTTTACACAATTCAATTACACAAAAAGGTATTTTTATGGAGTTCTTTAACCAACGAACACGATTACAACTATTTAACATCGATACTATAGAGACAGTTTTTATAATCGCATGAGATCGTTGATCATATACTTTGACAGAAAAGTAACGTCTAGCGAGGCAGGTCCTATACAATAATTGGTCTGAGTCTCAGACCAAATACATATGGACGTATCGCATCCAAAAACACCAGCAAAATTGTCTATGGTTTTATTTTTGAACGGGACGAGTTAAACTCACACAACTATAAGGGAGATGTCCGAAATTTGACCGTCTTTTTAGAACGATACAGTATTTAAAAAAGTACTAAAAATTTTGTATATTTTACTAGATTACCTTTAGAATCTTAGCTTAAATAATATGCTAACCACGTCCAATTTACCCTATCCTACGTATTTTTTTATCGTCACTGTATGAAAACTGCCACTAGGCACACTGAACTTCACTAATAGTTACCGGGTTAAAAATATATGTAGAATGATGCAGAATTTTGTGGTTAACAAAAAATTATATACCGAAAATAGATACAACAAAATATTCGCAAGAGTTAGAATTCTGCGCACTTTTGGATTAATTTATAAAAAAGATAAAGTTGCTGTTAATCAAACTCACCGTTTACGACGGTCGGCTCCGCGTCTCTCGAGTCGTACACCACAGGGATGTCCGCTAGGAAGTTCTCCACGTCGTCGCCATCTTGATCCGTGCCTGGCTCCTTCTTAACCGACACAACTTTCGGCAACTGTGCATCTTTGGCGCGCTCGTCCTCCCACAGCTTTTCTTTCTTGACCTGTATCGGTTTGAGCGTCACACTGCTCACCTGCGGCTCAGGTGCGATCTGCGTGCAATCGTCGTCCTCTAACAAGCGAGCCAACTCTTCAGGCGACAACTTGAGCAGATCTTTCGAAGTCGTGGTCGATGTTATTTTTGTCGGTTTGTTGATATCCCCTTTTTTAGGAGTGTTCATTAGTGCTTTTTTCTTCGACTTTGGACCCGGGGCATATTTTCGGATTGTTCGGCTCGTTGCCGAGTTCCCTGTTGGTAATATTTTGTCCGTAGTCGTTGATTCACTCGGTGTCTCTGGAAGTACATCAACTTTGGTGCCCTGAGTTGGTGGAGGATTATTCAGAGTGGCGTTCGTTTTGGGAGCTTTAGCTGTTTCACTGAGCAATATTTCCTTGTCGATATGCGTTGATTCACTATTATCGATATCAACGGCTGGCTCACTTTTTATCGCAGCGGCATCAACGTAAGGGACACTCTCGTTGCTGCTGTCAGTGTCTAAACATATAGTTTGTGCTTCGGTATCGGTGGAGGGCTCTGTCGCGGTCACGATTGGCCCCACTTCGAGGCACAACATTCGTTGCTCGGTCGCCGGTGGCGCCGGCGTCACTGGACTCTCCGTTGGCGTCGCTGAACTCTCCGTTGGCGTCGCTAAACTCTCCGTTGGCGTTTCGTCGCTCGTTACACTAAAGCCGCCCTCGGAGACATCTTTCTCCTCTTTGATCTTCAACAAGGAGGAGATGCCTAGACTTTGAGAAGACCGCTCTGGGGAAGCGTCGTTTTCATCTGTATCGTCCGTTAGATCGATTTCTTCCACTACTTTCGAATCTATCTTGTTGTTGGCAGCCTTGTTTACTATAGCTTTTCGTAACGTCTGGACGAGATTGCGTTTAAACGAAAGTGGTCCGGCCTTCGATATTCTCACGAATTTCGTAGTCGTTGAAGTTTTAGACGTGGAAGGGCCGGGAAGCGTGTTTGCGTTGACAGTCGAAGGTTTCGGTAGAATTTTTTTCAGTGAAGGACCGGCGTGCACTTTGAACTCTGAGAATTTTTTGAGGGGTTCTGACCCCTTTTGAATGAAGAAGTACATCGGTAGATCGGTGTTTAGGACGGTTGAGGGAGGGTTCCTTGTTAAGGAAGCGTTTCCGGGCAGCGCGACACTGCTGTGAGGTGGTACGTCGGTATTTTTCTTGAGGACATAGACCATGTTGGCTGGTGCGTCGTGGTTGGAGCCCAACCCGGGCACGCTGCTGATGGGCAGCGCGGTAATATTCGCGGGAGCAGCGGGAGCGGAGTAAGGGGGAGCTGAGTCAGAGGGAGCGGAGTCAGCAGGAGGCTCGGGCACTGCGGCGGCCTCGTCCTCCACACAGCAGTCCTCGATCCCTTCGTCGATTATCATTCTACCGTCGTCATCAGAGTCGAAATACTCGGTGCTCCGCAAGTTGCACGCGATAGATTTAACAATATCTTCGGCGAGTTTAAGTCTCTTGACAGTTGGACTGCCCGCTGTGTTTTTTGCTGCCGCTGCCGCTGGGGCTTTTCTGACTTCATTAGCGTCCATTGATTTTTGTTGCTCTTCATTATTGGGACTGTCAGTACTGGGATTAGGGATTTCGTTATCGCTTTTCTTTGTTGGAGTTTGTCGGCTTTTCGGCCTGGGTTTGGATTTGGGCTGGGCTTGCTTATTAGGCTGTTTGAAGTTGAAGTACTTGAGTATGGAATTCTTCTGCCTCTGCCACTCCTGCAAATTGACGGTTAAGGGCTTGTCGAGCGCGATAGTTTTAATAACATCTTCATCGAATTTAAGTCGTTTGCTTGTAGGACTGTCCGCTGCATTGTCTATTATCGGAGTTCTTGCATCACAAGTTGCTAAGGCATCTGTGCTGACTTGATTAACGTCCATTGTTTTTTGCTGCTCTCCATTATTGGGGCTATCAGTGACACTGGCATTTGGGATTTCGTTCTCGCTTCCCTTAGTTGGAATTTGTCGGCTTTTCGGTCTGGGTTTGGGTTTGGCTTGGGCTTGTTTATCGGGCTGGTTGAAGCTGAAGAACCTGAGTACGGAATTCTTCTGTCTGTGCCACTCCTGCAATGCGTCGGGCAACGGCTCCTCTTCCTCGTATACTGCTTGATACCGCTTATGACTTGGCTTGACTTGACATGACTTTATCGATTTCTTCCCCGTTGGCTGTAAAATTAGATAGAGTTTGTATTGAAATCGCCCGAATATGGTAGACGTAGTAGTTTTTTTTTATCCTAGACGTTGTAGTCTTTAGCTTGAGCCTCAATAGCTCGACGGTAAGAGCGGTCGGACTCATCACCCCGGGGTGGTGGTTTAATCACCGCTCCGTTGGTCTATTGTCGTACCCACTCCTAATACAGTCTTACCCAATTAGTTGGAGGGGAATGAGTATATTGGTCATATTAAAAAAAATAAGGCAAATATTCTTTAAAAAAAATATATATAAAGTCCTAATAGCGCTATCTCTCGGGTCAGACACACATAACATAAGACTTGACTAGGTCTGACTGACTAACAACGATGGACGATGGACTATACTTTGCCAATTTCGCCCTAATAGGGCAAATTATTTGATAAAAAATTGTTACTTGAGGACAGGCTAAATGCACACAACTGAGACACTTTTTATAGAAAAAAAAAAAAACAGAGTTACAAACGTCGAAAGGCAGCAGTAGTCGGCAGATGTCGTCCTGCAGCGCGTCGCGCGCTGGTATACGCAGTGCGGGCGCGTCTGCGACCGGCGGCGTCGCCGCGGTCATCTTCTCTATGCTGCCGACCTGAGGAGCGGGACCTTTTTACTGTATCACGTATCAAAAAAAAGAAAAACCACCAATGGTTTAGCGTCTCGGTACGATGTCGTGTAGAAACTATAAGGGGTGTGGATTTTCATCTTATTCCTAACTACTTAGCTCGCTCTCTTAATCTTAGATTCCATCGCCAGGTGAGATTGTAATCAAGGGCTAACTTGTGAAGAATTAAAAAAAATCATTTATTTCAATTAGGCTTAGTTTACAAGCACTTTTGAAATGTCAAGTTATGGTATGATTTAATGGTGTTAAGTAAAGTCGAAAAAGTTATAAACGCGCCTTGGCCCGAGGCGAGTCCACAACAAACTCAGCCAAGGTTTATATATTTTTTTATATTTTTACAAACTTATCTAGAACTAAGTACACAATCGTATAGACACACACAGTCCAACACCATGTTTTTTATCATTTTATATAATCATTAACAGTATAATAATAAATAACACTTTCCTATAAGTTTGCGATTAATAAACACTTTTTGAAACAAAAAACGACATTACGCTGTTTCTTGAAATGATAACTTCTTATGGGAGGGTAAGCACTTTGTTCGTAAAGCGATAGATTTGAAGTTGGTACATGTGACACTTGCAATTGACAGAGCGAACTTAGAACTGAATTTCACAGAACTAGGGCAATTATGGAAATGACCCTGAAAAAAGGACATCGGTTTACCATGAGCGTCTTGATTATTGCCATGAGGTCTTTCTCGTTGGGCAGCTCGGAAGGGCTGGTGGGCTCTAGCGCCAACCCCTCCACGTCGTCCGCTGAAAAGGTGATACTTGCATAAGGAACTGTGTTAATCATCATTACCATAAAAGCCAATTCTCTAAAGCTTTTAAAAAAAATCGCCAAGGGCAGCATCGGGGGGGGGGGGGGAAGGAAATCGACGTATTTAGGTACAAGTAACATTTTCAAAGGGTAAAATTTAAAACCAAAATTGTTGTAATAAAGTGATCAAATTCCAAGTTGTTAAGTTTCAAAGTAATAGCACAAAAAATCTTTTGTAAAATTTGGTTTTATCGGTTAAGGTAATTCAGGGTCGATTTCTTTGAATTCTATATTGACAACAACGTCAAACGTATAATAGAATTTACGGAAGATGATGTACCCAAATAAAAAGAAGTAATTGAACGATGTAAGGATTGAATATGCAAACGGTAAGGAAAAAAGTATAATTTAAATTGATGGTGACTTTCGGGGAAAAGGCTCATTGCAGGGCCTTCTCTCTCCTATAAGAGAGGGATTTGGATAGACCATATCCTGCTTTCTGAAACTGGGAATTTTGTTAATAAGAAATACTAAATATTAATCAACTTACCGGCCGCTTCTGAGCCGGAGTCAGCCGCATCTGCACCGCTTTCATTATTGGGTTTCTGCAAAAATAATTCTTGTATTGTTTTGTGTCACGAGTTCGATATCAAAACTATTAGAACTTAAACTTAAAAATTGGCAAGTGCTTTGATTTTTGAAATATAAAAATATAATAATAGAATTGAATTATTGTTCCGATAGTCGTTTCAATGGTAGCGAAAAGCTTCGACAAACACTCTTTCGCTTAACTGCTGGACAGAAGACAGTGATTCTTGAGACGGCGCGTATTGTGAGGAGGTTCCACACTGGATTCCTGATCACCGGTTGCTTGGGCACTCAATGTCACGCAACGAGAAGGTTGAATTTTTTTTATAATATTACTGTTAGTGTTTTGTATATTTTGTATTTTATTAACATTGCTAAAAATTTGTATTCGTATCGTATACAACAGTAGAATTATTTCTTGGCGCACATTTTAGGCCCAGTGGTATTAATTTGACAATACATAAACAATATAATATAGCCTCAAATCCCTCCCCTATCTAACTCCCCGCGGCAAACCTCACCTCGACGTTAATAGGTGCAACTTGCGCCGTAAGTATGGTGCGGTTGATGCGCCGCACCTCCTCGATGTCGCTGAGCTCGACGCGCTTGACGGCCCGCGCGGCGAGCCGCTCCAGCCGCACGTGCGGCGCGCCGCAGCATTCGCGCAGTAGCGCCATGTTGTGCTCGCTGCGCCAGAAACCGCTCGGCAGTGTGCGCGGCAACCGCAACCGCCGCGTCAGGCGCTTCCTCTTCATCTACAGCCAACGATACATAAAATAAACACAAGTGCATGCCCCCCCCCCCCCTTTTTCCTTCCTCATAGCCCTGCAATTCTCGCGGCATGCTGCGTATTTTACGATTTAACGGTGACATCTATATGGATGGAGTGTGTCATTGTATGGAAGGCAAGCTAAACCAATCAAAGCCATGTGATGTCGCCGCTTTAGCGAGTTTGTCGTTAAATCGAGTGTCGTTACATGGAGTTAACACTACTATATCGACTTATGATTGAATTACTTCTTTCAAAATAAACACAAGTACATGCCTCCCCTCCCTCTCCTCCTTCATAGCACCGCACATCACCTGCAATTCTCGCGGCATGCTGCGTATTTTACAATTTAACGGTGACATCTATATGGATGGAGTGTGTCATTGTATGGAAGGCTAGCTAAACCAATCAAAGCCATCTGATGTCGACGCTTTAGCGAGTTTGTCGTTAAATCGAGTGACGTTACATGGAGTTAACACTAATATAATATCGACAAATGATTGAATTACTTCTTTCAAAATAAACACAAGTACATGCCCCCATCCCCCCTCTTTTTAGCCCCCCATAGCCCCGCACATCACCTGCAATTCCCGCGGCATGCTGTGTATGTCGTCTCGTACCCGCTGCGCTATGCACGCAAACGACTCCTCCCGACTAGCGCATACCGTCGATACTTCAGGCTGGGACAACACACAATAGGGTAGTTGATTCATATTAAATTTAATAAAAACAATATTAATTTCGTGTAGTACAAGGAATAAGGCTCCGAAATATATCTATTAATTAATAAAAGTTAACGACTTAATAGTAAACTATATTTAACGAAAATTATGTTGGAAAATTGTGTTGGAAATCATACCATTATTCGAAGATCTATTTGTAACCCACAATTTGGCAAATAAATTATTATTATTATTATACATGCATTCTACTCTCACGCCCGGTACAAAATAAATATATATAAAAGCCAAAGGGAAAATAAATAAACTTACTTAAATACACAAAATAAATAAACTTAAATATATATTACATAAATACATATATGCACCGGGCGGAGGATTCACCCCGGCAGGGAGACCAAACGGCCGGGGGTCAGGGCGACAGGTGGAGAAACCGGCGGACTATCCTAGCCGAGTCCAGCAAGACCGCTTTTTGCATCTTGCCTGCGAGCGAACTGCCACGGAACCCCAGCCGCCTCAGATGGTGAGCGAGGCTGACTGGGATCAAACCGTTGGCAGATATGACGATGGGGATGATTTCAGTGGACTCCACATGCCACATGGCGGTAACCTCGTGAGCCAGATCTAGATATTTACGTTTTTTCTCTGTCTCAGCTCTCACAAGGTTCTCGTCATATGGAATTGTGATGTCCACTAAAAACACCCTCGACTGTGCCCGGTCCAACACCACGATGTCAGGCTTATTCGCAAGAATAGTCCTGTCCGTGATAATGGACCGGTCCCAATAGAGCCGGACTCCGTCGCGTTCAAGCACTGGCACCGGTGTGTACTTGTAATAAGGCAACCTCTGGTCCAGGAGACCGTACGTCAGAGCAAGCTCTTGGTGAAGGATTTTGGCTGCTTGGTTGTGTCTGTGCAGATACTCAGTGTTGGCAAGAGCTGAACAACCCGAAAGGACATGTCTGAGTGACTCGCCGGGATGGCGACAGGCTCGACAGATGTCGTGAGTGCCATCCTTCAGAATGTACTTTCGGTAGTTCCGCGTCTTTACCACCTGATCTTGTATCGCAAAGACAAACCCTTCGGTTTCCCCAAAGAGGTCACCGAAGCGCAGCCACTGCACAGACGCTTTTTTACTGACATGGGGCTCATGAAGAGCCTTAAAAAAGCGTCCGTGCAGCTCCTTCCCCTTCCATACGGTCTCCCGGTCAGAGATGCTCTGTACCACTGGTTTTTGCCATTCGCTGTTGGCCAAGGATAGCGGGGTGAGTCCTTTATCACATGCTATGACTTCTGTATGCATCGGGGACTCCCTTTTCGTCTCGAAGTAGGTCCTGAGGCTGCATATCTCCCGATTGTGCATGGTCTTGGCGCTAAGTAGGCCTCGACCACCACACTTTCGGGGGACATACAATCTCATGACAGACGATTTTGGGTGATGCATACGATAGAGAGTCATAGTCGTGCGGACCCTTCTATCCAGGACGTCTAATTCGGTCTGAGTCCATCTGAGCACGCCAAAGGTGTACATGAGAACAGGCATGACCCAGCCGTTATAAGCTCGAATCTTATTGGCGCCCGACAAATAACTTTTACAGACCTTTGTCAGACGTCGATAAAAACCCTCGCAAACTGACTGTTTCATGTCCGCCTCTTGCACCCCTATAGATTGTGACATGCCCAGATACCGGTAAGATTCAGTTTCAGAAAGGGTCTTGATGTTAAGCAGGTCAGGATTGATCCCGACCGTATGAGTGACCTGACCCCTCTCCACATGCAAGACCGCACACTTGTCTAGTCCTAGCTCCATTCTGATGGAATTACTGAATCCCGTGGTGAGATTCAGTAATTCCTGCAGTCGGGTAGCATTGGGCGCTACCAGTTTGAGGTCGTCCATGTAGAGAAGGTGAGGCACTTTTGTCCCTCCTCTCCGAAACTGAAAGCCTGTTCCCGAACCCTCTAGTAATGTACTGAGAGGATTCAAGGCCAAGCAAAACCATAGTGGACTCAGACAGTCACCCTGGAAGATACCCCGGCGTATCCTAATCCGGTCATCGGCAGCCGCCAACCGCTCGCCATGGAGACAAAGGATCGTGCTCCATTGCCCCATACATGACCGGAGGAAGTCTTGAACTGTACAATCGATTTTGTACAGCTCAAGGACCCTCAAGAGCCACGAATGAGGCACCGAGTCGAATGCCTTTTTATAGTCAATCCAGGCTGCGGCAAAATTCCGGCGGTTGCGCTTGACCAATTGGCCCGCGACGGAGTCGATGAGAAGGAGCTCCTTGGTACCACGACTACCACCCCGACATCCGTTCTGAGCCCCAGACATGATGTTATTATCGTCTACATGACGAGTTATCTTAGAGCTCAGAATGGATGTCAGTGTCTTATAGATGGTAGTAAGACACGTGATGGGGCGGTATTTTGAGGGATCTACGGTGTCGGTGGTCTTTGGAGCTAAATGAGTGATCCCGGTGGTGAAAAGGTTCGGGAGTGTCCCTTGCTCGAGAGCCTCTTGGAATTGGCGAGCCAAGGTGACATGGCAAGTCGAGAACGCCTTCAGCCAGTAGTGATGCAGTCCGTCGGGCCCCGGACTTTTCCAGTTCGCGGCCCGCCTTACTGCACCAACTACATCCTCCGTAGAGATGGCGACTGGGTTCATCGGCCTGATTGCGGCACATGTCTCCTCTATCGCCGAAATCCAAGGACCCTCATCGTGCTCTACCTCTCTTGACCATATGTTTCGCCAAAAAGCGATAAGGTCAGCCGGATTCGGCTGTGGAGAGGTAGAACAGACTGCAGGACACTCCAATCTGTTGTAGAACCTTTTCTGATCACTCGAGAAAAGACGATTTTGCTGAAATCGCTCAACTCTTTCCGAGTATCGTCGTATGCGGTTCCCCCATGCAGCGATTTTCTGCTTCAGGTCGTCGATGCGCTCCGTCAGTTTTAGGGTTATGTCCGGCTGATCCAGCCTAACCCCGAGCCCGTTAAAGGCTATTCTGACGGAGCGCACAATCCTTGGCCTTCTATTGCCCAACCTGAAGCATAGCAGTCTGCCAATGAGGCCTCTGGCAAGGGTGATACGGCGTTCTATCCTTCTCTTCCAGGCTGGTTCTGCTCTGATGTTATTAACAGAACGCCCCGGGCGTCCAGGTTCCTTGGTTTTGATACCAATGAAACGGTGGATGGTTAGGGCTGCCCCGAAAAGGATAGAAGCCGTATCATCCAGACCAGTGCTGCCCGCCAGATGTTGGGGCAGCATTTTGTTGACAGCCTCAATGACATCCCGCGTCGCTATATTTAGCGCAATACGGGAGAGCCGCGGACGATTCTCTAGAGGAGCATTACGGATTTCAGCAATCGTCTCTTCTAGGATCCTTCTCATCCGCTCTAAATCAAGGGAGACGGTTCCCTCAGTGTCCTCCTCCTCTGCATGCAAATCTTGGGACATAGGTTCAGTCTCTTCGCGGACAGGCGCCGCCGGTGAGACGATTTGCTCTGCAGAAGAGGTTGGCACTTCGGGAATAGCCTCACGTCGTAATCGTTCGAGCTCGGTCGCGTTGAAGATGTTAGAACGCTGAATAAACCGAGCTCGATCTGCTAGGTTCTGTTCCGTGACAGTTAAGTGCGGCTCAAGCAGCAAGAACTCGCGGTACATTGCTGCTCGGTAGCCAGTCCGTCCGGTTTCTCCCCCTGTAGCCCTGTAGTACGCGCGCATGACATTTTTATTCATGTCGCATGTCCATTTCATGCGCCGTACGCCACCAGCGGCGGGCTCCGAAGATTGGGCCCTAGGGGACCCTGTCGAAGCCAAGCCCTCTGATGGGGATGATGGAAGTGTCGACCGGTCAGGTGGTAGTGCCGGTCGACTATGTTGGCTGGCGGCTCGCATGCTGCCACGTCCAGCGCCAGCCCCAGACGCGCCCTGGCGGCCCCCAGGTAGCGGCCCTAATCGCGCTCTCTGTTGTTCCATCATCATATTTTTTAGGGGGGGGTGAGTGGAGGTTACATCACCCGGGGTCCACTCAGGTCCCCGAGGAGGATGTTTTTTTAAGCCAGCTAGCTTGATTTCGGAGAACCAAAAGATACCAAACGATTCTCCGATGTCCCTTAGTCGCCTCTTACGACACCCTCGGGAAAGATAGGGGTGGCAACATTCTAATCTGCCGGTGCCACACGGCGAATTATTATTATTATTATTATTATTATTATTATTATTATTATGTATTTAATAAATTTTTCCAAACGTCAAAAATGCTGTCGTTCATTTTCTTACGTCACGATGTTACTTGATGTCACTAAAGGAATAACCGCCAAACTAAAAAACATAATATTAGTATAGATTAGCCCTTAGTTTTTAAATGACAACTTTTTAAGTTCGGCAGGGATGTATTTTTTAGTTAGTTGACGTTTGCTCAGAACAAATTTTGCGACAGGGCCGGATTAAGGGCGGAAATAGTCGCGCTAGTAAAGAAATATCCCTAACACTCAATTTGAATAATTCGAATAATGAGGAACATGCAATTTTAAAACAAGGTTTTAACTCATTTTTTTTTGTTCTTTACAAATTAGCTCTTCACTACAATCTTATCTGATGGTAAGTGATGATGTAATCTAAGATGGAAGCGGGTTAACTTGTGGAGGAGGATGAAAATCCACGCCCCTTTCGGCTTCTAACGGCATCGTACCGGAATCGTAAATCAATTGGCGGTACGTCTTTGCCGGTAGGGTGGTAACAAGCCACGGCCGAAGCCTCCCCAGACCTGGGCCAATTAAGAAAACCTCAATCGGCCCAGCCAAGGATCGAACCCAGGACCTCCCGTCGTGTAAATCCGAAGCGCATACCACTGCGCCACAGAGGCCGTCAACCACTCTTTCTATTAGGGACACCTCACTCTGTAATGTGCCATTAACATCTGATGATGACTCACCCAAGATGCGGCAAATTCCACTGGTCGTTTGTAGCGCCGACACGTTTTCAACTCCCTGTCGAAAGAAAACTTTATTTTCATATACAATATGTTAAAAAGAAAGTAAAACAGTGTCCTACACACCGTGAAGTTTCCTTCGCCTTAAAAAAACAAAGTACAATTCAATGAATTACGATTGTAAGAAACTTTTAAAGATCGATTATTTTAAAAAATCCTGTATTTTCAAACACCTCTATTCGCCGCGATGCCGCTATGCGGCTCGTCGGTCCCTTTCGAGGAAGGTCATTCTACCTTTACCTATTCTACCTAAACCCTTTTAAAGCAAATAAATTATTATTATTATTATTAAACTAGGTCATACTACAACGACTTCATACTTACAAAACAGAATTAAACAGGTTGTTAATTTTTTTTAACGCTAGGGTGTGAATTAGCTTGAGGTCATTTTTAATAATGTTAAAGGTTTTCTTGTATTGTACTCATAACTGTCGGGGCGGTTTACAGACGGCGGTATATAGATATCCCCTCTCCTATATGGCTAGGCCGTTAAAATAGGCTGATAAATTAATATTCCTCATTATCATTATCAATCCATATTCGGCTCACTGCTGAGCTCAGAAAGGGATTTGTTCAATTCACTACGATTTGTTTAGGTAAAAGATAAAATCATGTTGTTATTTTAACATCTTCCGTGATTTGATCAAATCCCTGTTTTTATCATATCCCTGAAGATGAAAGTCTTCGATCAGTGCGTGTTGCCGAGTATTTTGTCGGACCTGGGTGACGTTGTCGCATGGGTTCGTCGACTTTTCGCGCATGATAGCAAAATAAATAAATCATTATATAATCATGATGAACTTCCGCAAAGTAACGCCTGCTTCTATCTAAAATTTTCATCTAATTACGATAAAAGATTTTTAGTAGATTTTCAAATTTTATAATTTCATTTATTTTGCAAATATCCAGACAATCTTTGATTTTTATGTATAAATTAGTTAACATTGACCCCATTAACCCGAATGTATCATAAAAAACAATATATTCAAACCTAGTCATCATCCCCATTGGTCTGAGGCCTCAGACCAATTATAGAAGGACCTGTATCACACTCATAGTCACGAACAAAATGGTCTGTCATTTTCTGAGGAAAACAATGTTAGATTTTGTATATATCTTATATTATATTAGAAGTTTTTGCCCGTTTTTTACACAATTCAATTACACAAAAAAGTATTTTTACGGAGCTCTTTAACCGACGAACACGATTACAACTATGTAACATCGATTCTATAGAGACAGCTTTTATAATCGCATTAGATCGTTGATCATATACTTTGACAGAAAAGTAACGTCTAGCGAGGCAGGTCCTATACTATAATTGGTCTGAGTCTGAGGCTGATAATGATGATGAATGATGAATTATATCGTAATGTATCCGTACCCGGGCGAGACGAACACAGGAGCGGCGAACCGCTTGACGCTAAAGCCGCGGCAGTTGATGGTGCCTCCGCGAGCCAGCCGCCAATTCTCCAAGTACTCCACCGGCGTTAGCACCACGCGCGACAACTGCAGCAGCTTCTCGTCTGAAACACGGACAGACAAGTTCCAAACCATCAAAAGTGACAAATTGATTTGGTTGATGGATCTGTATGCAGCATCGAATGCCCTTGTATCATGTAACACAATGACTTAATAAGATTAATTAGTTTTTAACTCAAACGTGACTGACTGACATAGTCTCAGACCAATTATAGAAGGACCTGTATCGCACTCATAGCCACGAACAAAATTGTCTGTCATTTTCTGAGGAAAACGAGCTTAGATTTGGTATATATCTTATACTAAACTAGAAGTTTGTGCACGTTTTTTACACCATTCAATTACACAAAAAGGTACTTTTACGGAGCTCTTTAACCGACGAACACGATTACAACTATGAAACATCGATTATATAGATACAGTTTTTATAATCGCATTAGATCGTTGATCATATACTTTGACAGAAAAGTAACGTCTAACGAGGCAGGTCCTATACAATAATTGGTCTGAGGACATAGTGATCTATCAATGCACAGCCCAAACCACTGGACGGATCGGGCTGAAATTTAGCATGCAGGTAGATGTTATGACGTAAGCATCCGCTAAGAAAGAGACGTGATACCACGCGTTCATAAGAGTGTTAAAAAAATTACGTCCATACTTAAAGGTTAAATAAATAAATAAATAATTATATTTAAACAATACTTACACACATCAGTAAAAGTAGTAAATAAAAATCATGATGATATCATAATTATGATCCAAAACATATGTCACTACGTCAATTCTATACAATGCTTATGTATAGAATTGACGTATGTATATTGTATGTGCCTAGCAAGCCGACGTGCGGGTGGGCAAGCAACGTTTCAATAAAAACAATATCTAAAAATAATCGATTCTTCAGGCCGGAACAGCAAAACATCGAAGTAATCGAATATTCTGTCTATATGTTTGTTAGTCTGTGTAAAATTTACAATCAAATTGATAGTAAACTGAACCGAAAGGACTGTGGATTTCATCCTACTCTTAACAAGTTAGTCTGCTTCCATCTTATATTGCATCATCACTTATCATCAGGAGAGATTGCAGTCAAGGGCTAACGTGTAGAGAATAAAAAAACAGATAAACCGTTGATATAAGGATGTTGAATAATAAATAGACGTACCAACATTGTCGGGAACTTCCTCATCATCACCACAAAGGCCATCCGAGTCACTGTTCTCTTCACTCGTGCTGAGTGCAGCTGCATTTCTCTGTTCATCATGTGTGTATTTATTTGCCACTTGTATTGCATCCCGTGGCACTCTCTTATAATAATTATCTGTTGAAAGTTTTTTGAACTGACCAACATTGTCGTGAACATCATTTGAAAGAGCAGCGCGTTGTGCCTTTTCTCTTTTAATTCTCATATTTCTACTAATTCTGGACACAGTGGCGTCTTTTATGGATGATTTTTTATCGTGTCTATTATTTGGTTCCGTTTTCACATTATCGATGCACACATTCAGATTCTCGTTATTAAGATTGAATATTTCTTCCAAATCGTCTTCATCTTCAAACGTGATTCTGGATTTCTTTTTTGGTCCTGTTTGTTTATCCTGTTTGCCAATGTATAGTTGTAATGTGCTATTGAATATAGCTTTTGCTGTCTCATATAACGGTTCCGTTTTTATTGTAGCCGATGGTTTTTCGATTTTTATACAAGGCTTTTGTGTTTGAACACTATCGTAAGCAGCTGTATCTTCCTGTTTTATTTGTGTAGTATCGATATTTTCAATTGGTTCAGTTTTAATAACTTTTAGTGGTGATGATTTCTTTATGTTCTGTATTTTATTATCAGTGTCTTCGTCATCTGTGTTTATCTCTATACATTCAGGGTTGTTTTCAATAATTTCTGGTTCGTCGTCACTCCATTCTAACAGATCGGCAGTCAAGTCTCTCAACGCTATAATTAAAAAAAATATTGCATTTGTTATTTTTATTTTAAAGTTATTTTCAATAATTTCTGGTTCGTCGTCACTCCATTCCAACAGATCAGCAGTCAAGTTTCTAAAGGCTATAGTTTTAATAAAATATTGCATTATTTCTATTTTAATCTATTTTCAGATATCAAATGATTTCTGAAAATTATTTAATTCAATAATATTTATTATTTAATTCAATTCAATTATTATTTAATTATTTAATTCAATAATAAAATCTAAATCGATAATATGTATTAGTACAAACCTAAACTTTACCTTCATGGTGATCGCCAGGAGATTGTCTACTCTATAGAAAATTGAATTAGAATATTTACACACACAGGTATCTTCTCTAATATTATTAACAACATAATATATTTGTATGTTTCAAGGGAATCATCTTATATTGTAATTAAAGTAAAGTTTAACTGTAAAACTTACACCCTTAACCTTCAACCTTAACCGAATTCGACCATTCAAACTTGATCAAAGTTCAAAGCTATGATTCTTAACTAAAGACATCAACTTGTAGTTAAAGTGATGATACTCACATGAAGGACACGGCGCGTTGTCCAAAGCTGGTATGTTTTTCTGTCGACACAAACAGTTCAATATTACATGGTTGCGAGCAATAGCTGAGAACTACTCTTGTAAAAAAATATTAATGGTCCCGTGTGTAACATAAATTATGAATGGTCCGGTATGTAACATATTTTTTAATGAATGATCTTTGTGTGACATAAATTATTATGAATGCTCTAGTGTGTAACATAATTTATGAATATAAATTTTGAATTGTACCGTAAACTATTATGATTTATCCCCGTGTGTAACATAAATTATGAATGGTCCTTTATAACTCAAGAACGGCTGGACCGATTTGGCTGAAAATTGGTGGAAAGGTAGCTTAGAACCAGGAGACAGACATAGGATACTTAGGGTAGGGTAGGGTAGGCGTACAGAAGGGTTTCACGAGGACGAAGTCGCGGGCATCCGCTAGTATGTAACATAAATTATGAATTAAGGCTTTTTTCAATCTAGTAGAAAGCTAATGAACAATTTGATAACCTTTTAAAAAATGTGTCAAGTAGCCTATTTATGAATGGTTCCATGTGTAATACAAATTATGAATGGTCCCGTTTGTAACATAAATTGTGCCGTGTGTAACATAATTGCCTGTGTGTGTTGTCAGTGTCCTTTGCTCACCGAGGGTACAACAGGGTCGATCTGGATGCGGCCGCCTTGCACCAGCGCCTGCCAGCTCGGCAGCGGTGACGTCACCACGTGCGGGAACCTGCGCACAATCAGTTACACCACCGCACACAACGACACACGGTATAGTACAATATAAAATCGGGGTAAATAATATTCGTTTTTGAAGAGTCTGTAGCTACCTACATTCATACTTCAGCTGAACTTCATATGTTACCTCGACACACACGCATTGCACGCACGCACGCACGTGCGCGTGCACGTGCACACAGCATTCGCCGATCGTCGAACTCTGTACGTAAATATCGCGCGCCTGCGCTGCTAGCCTCAGTCAGCTGCGGTTCGTCGCGGCGAGCGGTCGTATGCTTTCGATGGTATGCACGTGTGTGTCGAGGTAACGCATGACGATCAGCTGAAGTGTGAATGTAGTAGCTACAAGTCTATCACATCACATTTCAATAATTATTTTCAAGTTCAATATACAGGGTGTCCCGTAATTAATAGATAAAACGCAAACGGAAGGATGACGGCATTACAATTTCATATAGTTTTACTTTTTGTGTGAAGGCGGAAGCTGATCGAATGGCCTCCAAGCGCTTTTATCTTTAAGGAACTCATCAATGTTGTAGTAACCTCAAGTCATTACAGGTCCACCACAGTCTTGGAGACCTTAAATTGCACATCACTTACCATCAGGTGAGATTGTAGTCATGGGGTACAAAAAAAAAAAGAAAATGTAACCGTACAACTTGGCCAGCGCGAGCAGCAGCGGGTGCGGTTTGTGCGCGCGCTCGCTCGACGTCTGCAGCGAGCGGCGCGCTCGCAGCAGCGCGCGTCGCGCCAACGCCAGCAGCTCGTACCAGCGCCGCTGCAGCGTCACCAGCGACGCCTCGCGCCCGCTGCAACCAACGCACACATACAACCAAGTTCATTAAAGTGTTTTTTACATAGCATGAGTACGGTGACAGTTGCCTTATGCCGTTCATAATACTGTTGCGAACTATGTTCGAGGATTTGGAATTAAACGTATGTTTGTAACCATGAAAACATTGAAAACACCTAGTGGGAGTTTTCAATGTTTACATACTGTTACCTAGAGGGCCTAGTGGCAGTTTGGTACTGTGACGATCGCGTTAACGTAAACGCGAATTTCTAAGGAATTGAAACAGCGCCATCTAGTGACACTAGATTCCATACAAATTCGCGTATACGTTAACGCGATCGTCACAGTACCAAACTGCCACTAGGCCCTCTGGTGACTCGTATAAGACTTTATTCCATTCCTTAATCCAAGTATCTAAACACTGAAACGCTCTGAAAGTTAACTGTCCCGATCGTCCGGTCCGACCCGTCAGAATGATTCCGCGAAATTCGACATAAACAAGGCAATAAGACATCCTATCTCAAATGGTAAACAACCCGATTTTATACGAATTTGAACCCTATATTGCAAAGCAATTATGAACCCTATGTCTGTAATAATAGGGATCTCCGTAACAATACGTACTATTATCGTGAATCGCGGCAAACTTTCAAGATTGAAACGAACTCTTCTATATACGTCTTATAATAAAAACGCTTTACCTTTTACAGTATGTGACGGTCACTGCAGCCCATACTTCGGCGCTCTCCCACTCCACGCCGTCAGTCGCTGCGGAGAAACCAACATCATTATCAACCCATATTCGGCTCGCTGCTGAGCTCGAGTCTCCTCTCAGAATGAGAGGGGTTAGGCCAATAGCGGATTGGCAGACTTCACACACGCTAAGAATTGAGAAAATTCTCTGGTATGAAGGTTGTTTTTCCTTCATCGTTTGAGACATGTGATATTTAGTTTTATAAATGCACACAACTACAAAGTTGGAGCTGCATGCCCCGGACCGGATTTGAACTCCTATTCAAAAGTGGATGCACAATCAGCGACCAAAACACGTCCCCACTCAATGAGTGCCAAACACAACTGACGCCCTCCGTCCTTGACGGAAGAACATTACGGAGGTCCTGGGTTCGATCCCCGGCTGGGCCGATTGAGGTTTTCTTAATTGGTTCAGGTCTGGCTTTGGCCGTGGCTAGTTACCACCCTACCGACAAAGACGTACCGCCAAGCGATTTGGCGTTCCGGTACGATGTCGTGTAGAAACCGAAAGGAGTGTGGATTTTCATCCTCCTCCTAAAAAGTTAGCCCGTTTCCATCTTAGATTGCATCATCACTTACCATCAGGTGAGATTGTAGTCAAGGGCTAACTTGTAAAGAATAAAAAAAAAACAAAAACTTCTTGACACTCAATTCAAGTAGTCGCATTTGCAAATTCAACTTTAAACTCAATTCTCAAGGTGGAATTTGCTCTGAATTTGGGATTTAATTGAATATTGGACTATATATTAAGGCCTTTAGGTATCATTTTCTTTACCAATAATTCTAAAACTGTCAAAGCAAAATTAGCCAGCTTTTAAGTGAAATTTTCTACATGATTGTGCGTCCTTTTATTATAAGAGGTCAATGGCGACAGCAAATGAATGCTTACCGTTAGAACTGTTTGTAGTCCCTTGGCCAGATTCAGCTCGGACGTTTTGTTCGAGCGAGGCTTTCACGGAAGGTGCACACTTTCTGGTAGGTGGTCGCCGCTCCGCTGAGTGCGTGCGTTTGCGACGCGTTCGACTCATGAGCCCATACAGAAGTAGCAGCGCTTCTGTCTCTACTGTGTTGGCGAACGCGTTCTGTAACAAGCCAAGTGGTATCATTTTGTGGAACGAAGTTCTTATGCGGCTTACAGTAAACAGTTAGGCCTAGTTGGAGTTTACAAAGTTTTCATGTTTTGACGATCGCGTAAACGTAAACGCGATTTTCTTAACCGTTTAAGTTTACGCGATCGTCATAGTATGAAAACATTGATAACTCCCACTTGGCACTCAGGTAGAAATCGTCACGTAACGAAAAAGCGGTAAACAAACACATACACACGCAAAAATGCTTGTGAACTTAGCCAACTTGAAAAAACTTATGTAATTGTAATTGATTTTTTTAAAGGACATTTTAATTTTTTTTTTCATTTGGATTTCGTTAAATCGATATCTCGGTATTGTGTGAATGATGAAAACAGATTCTGAATAAAAATTGGATTGGATTTTTTTATTTACTTAATTTAAAGCAGACATAGGGATCACATGGCTCACCTTGACGTGTCAAGTGTCATCGTCCTTAAGAGAAATTCTCGCCGAGCATGCTAGGAATATGCAATTGGTTTGCCGATCCTCACGACTAGATTAAAGGGTATTGCACAGACTGGCACTATGGACTAAGAGCCAGTGAACCCCAGACCTTCGTTATTTTATAAAAGGTGAAAGTTTGTCAGCTCATGCTCCTACCATAAGTAAATACGGTAGCCAATTATGAAGTTGAGACCGTGGTGGCTTTGGGGGTTACCAGATTTTAAGGATCCAGACAATCAACCGTCAAGTATAAAGTATAATTATTAGGGTTCCGTAGCCAAATGGTAAAAACGGAACCCTTACAGATTCGTCATGTCTGTCTGTCCGTATGTCACAGCCCCGTTTTTTCTGAAACTAAGAGCTATGCTGTTGAACCGCATTAAGATATTCATACAAAAATACATACATATATATATATACTAGCAGACGCCCGCGACTTCGTCCGCGTAAATTTCGATGTCAACTTTACTACTACCCCTACCCTACCCTACCCCTACCCTAGCATTACCCCAACCCTACCCTACCCAACCTCTACATCTACCCTACCCCTACCCTACCCTACCCTACCCCTACCCCCACCCTACCCCAAACCTACCCCTACCCTACCCCAAACCTACCCCTACACTACCCCTACCTTACCTACACCCTACCCCTACCCCCATCCAACCCCTACCACCATCCTACCCCTACCCTCCCCGTACCGTATCCCTTTCCTATCCCTATCCCACCCGTACCCCTATCTCACGCCTATCCTACCCCTACCCTACCACTTCCCTATCCTACCCGTATCTCTACCCTACCACTACCCTACCTCTACCCCTACCCAACCAATACCCTAAAGCCGGCCCTAAACCTACCCTACCCCTACGCTTCCCTACCCGTACCCTACCCTAACCTGTAACTTCTCTATCTTACTCCTACCCTTAGCAAAATCGGTCCAGTCCTTCGAGAGTGGTGGTATGACCAAGAGAAATAGAGACTTCTATGCTAATAATATAAAGAGCTAAAGTTCGTGTGGTTGTAGGAGGTAATCTCTGGATCTACTGGACCGACCGATTTGAAAAATTGTTTTACCAATAGAAAGCTACGTTATTTGCGAGTGTCATAGGCTATGTTTGATCCCCATATTCACATGGGAACGGGAACTACGTAAATGAAAGCGCCGGGCGTCATATAGCGGAATTTCTGCGTCTTTTAGAAATTTTGTATTATCTCTGAAACTATTTAAGTAATTAACATACTGTAAAGGGCAAATCTTATCTCCATAATATCCTTGTGATTATTAAATAATTTATTTTAATAAGGATATAAGTTTAGTTGTATAAATAATGACGTAAACCTAAGTATATAAAATTAATAATTTTTAAAACACAAAAGGTACTATATCTGCTAATATATAGGAGATAGATATATGGCGTCGCGGACTTTTTTGTAGAACTTTTAAAGATACATAAAGTCTCCATACATTAATTTCAATTTTACACAATGGTTAAGGCAGCGCATGCGTATAAGTCTGTTTAAAAGGTTTTTAGTCCGACCTGTATGACAAAAACTGTGATAACTCGCCTAATATATATGATACCAATATAAAATATAGCCTATAGCACTCCCCGATAATGTAGCATTCTACTGGTGAAAGAATTTTAAAAATCGGACCAGTAGTTCCGAAGATTACCCCATTTAAAAAATGTGACAAACTTACAAACTTACAAACTTTACCTCTTTATAATATTAGTATAGAAGTATAGATATAGATATATATATGTATACTTAAAACTGAAACTGAACTAAACAGTTTCAAGGCTCTTAACATATTTTTCATAATGAGGGTTCCAAATAGCAACAGCATATTTTAGTTGTGAACGAACTAGTGTTTTGTACAGATGAACATATATTGATGCTTTCTTGAAATTATTGGCAAAATTAGCCAGTTTTTAAGTGAATTTTCCACATGATTGTGCGTCCTTTTATTATAAGAGGTCAATGGGTATAGTAAATCAATGCTTACCGTTAGAACTGTCTGTAGTCCCTTGGCCAGATTTTTCATTTTTTTTTGAAAAACACAAATTTAAAAAAAAAACAAAAATGGTCTGTGGTTCACGGGCTCTCCATCTACTACCCATTAGGGTGCCCATAAATTCTCGTACAAGTGACTATTACAAACGCCGCTTGTGACCACTCACCATGCTGAGTGCTCGTTCGTCCTCGTACAGCAGCGCCAAGTCGATGACGCGCCACTCCAGCGCAGAAGGCCGCTCCAGGCACGGCAGGTCGCCGTTCTGCGTCGAGGTGCGCAGTCGGGCCAGCGCTGAATCGTATACGCGACTCCTGTAAACACAACGTAGGCATTTCAACTGTAGCTCATCATCATTAAAGAAAGAAGAAGTAGAGTAGTAGTAGGGTAGGGATAAAGTAGGGGGTAGGGAAGGTGTAAGGTAGGGGTAGGGGTAGGGTAGAGGTAGGGGTAGGGAAAAAGTGCACAAAAGTCAAAGCGAAGCTTTACCGGGTCGACTAGTTATACAGGGTGCTCAGAAGTATTTCCCATAACTTTAAGGTGTTGACGTGTCCACTTATACGCATAACTAATATTTTTTTTAACCAATAAAATAAAAAGTTTTTATATTTTTATACAAAGTAATTCAGACTATCCACAGACATGTAACACATGCATTTATCTATCCTTACGTCAAACTTTGCTACGTCATAATTATAAGGATGCATATAGGCGACACATTTTAAGATCTATATCAAAAAGAAATATTATTTACTCCGAAAATATTAATTTTAGAACCCATGTTCCTCGAACATTATTAATTAATTATCGGTAAAGAATATGAGAGAGTTATGGGAAATACTCCCCAGCACTCTGTACAATATAACATCTTTTCAACATAAACATTGAACAGACTTTCCAATATCTTTAAAACAAAATAAAGAATATTTAAAATTTGTTAATAAATGACAAAGTTGTGACATAAAAGACAAAAAAAAAACATACACATCGATTTCAGAATCTCCTCCTTTTTAGAACTGGTTTAATAATGTTTCCGCTCACCATATATCGCATACATTAAGCCTAGGGATGCCCCGCTCGGATGCTAACTCGAAGAGCACGGTGGGCTTGCTCGGCTTGCCACCGTCTGCGCGCGCGTTCTCACGCACACATGCGTACATTTCCCACATGAACAAGACTGCTTTCTGCTTGTCAGTAGGCTTCATTCTGTCCGTCTGAAATATACATCATCATCATCATCATATCAGCCGATGGACGTCCACAGGACATAGGCCTTTTGTAGGGACTTCCAAACATCACGATACTGAGCCACCTGAATCCAGCGAAATTAAGAAATATATAACAAATACTTAAAAGGATGGTCCAAAATTGTATGGAGCCCAGACATTGTACTCTAGCGGAAATAAAAGAAAATATATTTTTTTAAACTATTTTTGATTATAAAAATCTACGAATTTATTTTAATTTATTCGAAATAATATTCATTATTTCCCAAGAAATGCAACACTATTAAGGGTAATAATGGCGGATTGATGACGTTTTCAATGCAGTAATCGATTTGACGTTTGCTGTCAATGGGGATGATGACTAGGTTTGAATATATGATTTTTATGATACATTCGGGTAAATAGGGTTAATGTTTGTAAAGTATGCAAAGATTGTCTGGATATTTGCAAAATAAATGAGATTATAAAATTTCAAAATCTATTAAAAATCTTTTATCGTAATTAGATGAAAATTCATACAGTTTTAGCTTCCTTACATTAAATGTGACATTTTTTAATATGTGAACTATAAACATAAACGCACAAATAACAAAGATATTGGTAATTTTGTTTGTACGCACATACAAATCCCCTTTAAATAGCCCTGTAGCTCCGAAAGTAATGATCGCAGATACCCTGTTTCTTTTACAAAATTGCTTTACTATTAGCATACTAAATTTATATACAATTTAAAAAATGTCATCATCCCTATTGTCATAGATGCTCTATGGGCGCCATCTTGATATAACTCAAAAACTTGGGTTTTAATTTTATTTATTTCTTTTTATTTAGTTACATTTATTCACTTTAATACATTGTAATAAGATCCTTGTATTTTTAAAATTTTAATGATACTTGGTACAAGAGTGGACTTGAAATGGACCATCTCCTTTATTGTTATAGCCTCGTTGCCACTTGCGGTACGGACGGCTTCAGTGTGCTCGTGGCGTTCACATCTCTTATTGTGTAATTCTGTATGGGTTACTTGGGATAGGCGGGGTGAGTGACTTGAGTGGAAAAGGGGAGTGTTTGTTAACAGCCGAAGGTACCTTTAACCCTACACACAACGTTTACAAGTGCGTGACTTCACTCATGGTCACTCTCTGCCATTCTAGGGTGATTTGTTAATTAAGTTGTCCTGACAAATGTTGTGAATCATAACCTTTGTTCGACATTAGTTTTCTTATTTTTGTAATCACTTGAGTCCGCTAAAATTATATACAAAAATATTTATTTTTTTATTTATATATGTTACCGTTAAATTGTAAAATAAGTTAATATACAATCTCACTCGCGATATTGTAATCTGTCGATACATTGTGAACTGAACATACTGATTACAATTTAACGTGTTATTTTTCGGTATATTATAATCCGTAACGACAGATTACAATACCGAGAGTGAGAGATTATAATCTAACTTATTTTACAATTTAACGGTGACATATACCTACACTTCATGGCAATAAAGAAAAACAATAACAAAGAAAGTAGAAGAAAACATTTTTATTTTTATTTTTTACAAGTTAGCCCTTGACTACGATCTCACCTGATGGTAAGTGATGATGGAATCTAAGATGGAAGCAGGCTAATTTGTTAGGTGTAGAATGAAATCCATACCCCGTTCGGTTTCTACACGACATCGTACCGGAACGCTAAATCGCTTGGTACGGTACTGACTATTGGCCTAATCTCTCTTATTCTGAGGAGACTCGTGCTCAGCAGTGAGCCGATATGGGTGAATACTGACCTTCATCACTGTAGAGATGAGCTCGTATGGCCGGTTGAGCCGCTGCAGCCAGAACGGCGCGTGCTGCAGAGCATCGTCGACCCCATACCGCACCACCAGTTTTCGGACCTGTAGACAACAAAGTGTGGTCACAACTTTCACTTATGGGATGGTTAAACGCTTCGAACGTAACGCGTTACGCCGCCACTCTGGCTTCCTTTTCTCCCACGCAACCGGTTTAAACTATCACTTCTGTCGAGCGTCCCGAGACGCACACGTTTCTTTTTTATATTTATCATTAAAATCATTTTTTTTTATTTTGCTGGCACTATTGATACTACATAGTTATAAACTACCAGTTGGAACGTCAGGTTCTGCTGAGAAGAGCCGGCAATTATTCAACAGATTTCATTCAAAACTTCTTTTGAAATTATTCAGAATTCGGTCAGCAAGACCAAAACCAGATACTGAACTTCACACGCAGATTAGCTGCGCGCTTAGACTCCGCGCTATGAAAGTTTGTCTCTGTCTGTGTCTGTATGTTTGTTATAGAAACAAAAACTACTCGACGGATTTTAACGACACTATGTATAATTATTATTCTTCATACTCCTGGGCAGGTTATAGTATACATTTCATCACCCTACAATCAATAGAAGCAGAGCAGTGAGGGGAAATGTTTTTTTGCAGCAATGTTTTTTTGCAGCGATACTACTGTATAAGGGCTGGATTAAAGAGTTCTAAAGGTGGACAAAGTCGCGGGCGATCCGTACGATGCGGATCAGTGGACACACTTGTTAGACATTATATACAAAGAATACCAAAGTCCATTTGTTCACACACTCCACACTCACGCTGACAAGCGTTATCAGTAGTTTTTATCTGTAACGCACCTTGGCAAGGCAGGCCCGGCGCACGACACGCTGAATGTTGACAAAGTCCTTCAACTCCTTGAAACCATACCGCTCGGCTAGCGCCAACTGCGCCAGCTGAAACAAACAACAAAGTATATTATATGAATATGATAAAGCATATTATTTAAGAATAATCACCAGTCTCATATTATTACCAGCCTATTTAAAACAATAACTGTCTGTGAGGACTAAATAATGTATGTAAAAAAATACTAAGAAAAGCAAATAGGAATAACCAAATAAAAAAAATTACTTTCATTTTTTTTTTTTTTTTTTTAAAGTCAACAAAATACCAACAGCACACAAGTACCATACTTTTAAATGTGTAAAACCATTATAAAACTTAAACAAAGTTAATATAAATTATACATTCAATATAAATTACAGGTATTTTTAGGTACAGGAAAGTTCATATAGATAGGATCATCATCATCATTAACAACCCATATTTGAGCACGAGTCTCTTCTCAGAATGAGAGGGATTAGGCCTTAATTCACCACGCAGGCCAAAAACGGATTGGCAGACTTCACACAGAGACAGGATAAATTATATAAATTTGAGGCCATAGCCTCATACATATATCACAAATCTAACTATCCTAATATTTTAGAGAGGTTCTTTTACCTCTAAAAGTCACGTTATTTGTGAGTGTCATAGCTATATTTTATCCACACATTCCCACTAGACTATACAGACTACTCATATTTGCAAGCTTAAATCTTATAAATTATGCAACATATTTTAATGCAATTTTTAACAATATAATGTATTTGTTTCAGTCAATGGTCTTATAGCGACAAGCTTCGACTAACACCTTAACAAGCATTTGCTTAACTGTTGGATCAAGAGTCGGATACAGAAGGCAGTGATTCTTGAGAGGGTGAGGAGGTTCTCTCTGAAGCCCTGTCACCGGTTGCTTGGGCACTCAAATGTCCCGCAGCGGAAGGGTTAATTTTTTTTTTATAAGTTTTTAATAGTGTTTTGTATATTTTATATGTACAACATTGTTACAAAAGGAGAAATAAATAAATGAGAGAATAATAATAGTTTGATTCAAGAATGTTTAAATATATCATCATCATTATCAGCCGCTTGACATACACTGCAGAACATATGCCTATCTAACAGTGGAATTAGACAATGTAGGGGCACCCCCAGGGGACCATTCACCCACTGAGTGTCAAATTCGACACTTAGCAGCTGAATGATCCCCTTGGGGTGCCCTACAGCGTGCACAAAGTCACAAGAGCTACTAAGATGTTGAAAAAATTAATCACCGATCTCCCTTCAATCCTTTTATTTTTGAGAACTGGGTGCAGAAGAACCTTGTGCTTGCTGAGTTCTTCTGAGAATTCCTCTAAATTCTTGTCAGTCCAGTATGCAAGCACCATGCTGGGAGGCTGTGCCGCCATTTTCCTAAAAACATACTCTTATCAGTTTTTACAGCATCAATACACAGTCAAACAAAAGTAGAATTATACAATATTTTTTATATGGAATAAACTTGCACTTGCCCACTATACCTGATGGTAACTGTAGATATGGCCTAAGGTGGAATGTGCCTTAGAAGTTGCCTATTCTCTTTTCTTAAAGATGCCCAGGTCATTTAAGTTAACAGGTTTTTTAAAGTCTTATATTGTTCGTTACGTTACGTTACGTTATCAACCCATATACGGCTCACTGCTGAGCTCGAGTCTCCTCTCAGAATGAGAGGGGTTAGGCCAATAGTCCACCACGCTGGCCCAATGCGGATTGGCAGACTTCACACACGCAGATAATTAAGAAATTCTCTGGTATGCAGGTTTCCTCACGATGTTTTTCCTTCACCATTTGAGGCACGTGATATTTAATTTCTTAAAATGCACACAACTGAAAAGTTGGAGGTACATGTCCCGGACCGGATTCGAACCTACGCCCTCCAGAATCGGAGGCAGAGGTCATATCCACTGGGCTATCACGGCTCTATATTGTTCATTGAGACAAATATCTTAGCATTCCATGGATTCACCATGAGGGTGCCGGGTCCATCGTGTGTTAGAGAAAAAAAACTCTGAGCAGAGTTCTGAACTTGTGACTACAGGATGTAGGGTTAAGGAATTCCTTGACGATCAATCAACGTTAAGTCATAATATTTATTCACTTTTATACTGTGGTCCTTTGAAATGTTAGTCTCCCACGGCACAGTAAGCTCTACAAATACTATTTGCTTAGTTTGTTTGGACAAGAAAAATGTCTAGGCTAGATCTCGAAATAACAACATCCACTGGGATTTTATAATGTTTCTCATACATATCCATTAATAAAGTCCAATCAGGTGCAGAATCTAAGATTGAGTAAGGCTAGATGATTATGTTATTGAACATGCTTTGTCGAAGTTAATTTGTCTTTTATTTGTAGTCAATCCTTATTGAGCTCTAGCTACTGAAAGGCTTATAGCTATCTAACAGTGGATGGAACATATGCCTATCTAACAGTGGATTCTTCACTCCAATGCTTATAAATGCATCTCAAAATACTCAAAATCAAAATTAATTTATTTGTTGTAGTTTACAAGCACTTTTGAAACATCAAGGTTGAGTAATTGTAAAGACTCTGCCACCGGTTCAAAAGGCAGGATTAGCTGATAAGACCCAGCAAGAAACTCAGTTGCTCTTTTTAAAAAATCATTGTTTTACTATCAGTGTGAAGGTGGAAGCTTTCTACGGGATTAAACAGTATGTATTGACTTACCGTCTAAAAAAAAATCACACCACAATTAATAGTATAATCAAAATCATGAATGTTTCTTCTACCTTATCTTGACCTAAACACGAACAGAACATACCGGCGAAAAGTAGTGCAATTTATAGCTGATGAAAGCAAAAATCTTGATATGGTTAACGTCAATACAATAGCCGAACACTACAAAACTATTTTTGTTAATTTAGGGCGATAGAGGCTTAATAAATTATCTGGTTTATGCACAATACCTCTCATAACCACAGTTTTATTTTAATTTACTAGATTATGAAAGCTGTCACCACTAAAACAATTTTTAGTTACAAACCTTACAAACTTATCGTATTATCACTTTGCTATAAAAATTACTGTGTCAACAGGTAAATCGCAAAACACGATTTAAATGAAAATTATTCACATGATAATTTAACATTATTTTGCACTTTGTATTTTGATTTTTGTTTTTAATTTATATTTTGCCCATCAAGAGACAAGATAAACCTTGAACCACAGACTTCAAATAAAGCCTATACCACAGATTATTAACATAGAGACATAAACCATAATAGACACAGACAAAATATTAAGCACAGAAGCTTGCTTATCTATTAGACTAATTCCCTACAAATCGAAGCAAATTTTCCAAAAATTGGGGCGAAAAATAACCCAAATCCTCACACCATAGACTAATTAGCTATGGACTTGCTTCACACTGAAATTCACTAACAAAATAATTGTATATCGTTTTTTTAAGGGGATGAATGTCGCATTGGAAATATTTAACACCATTATACATATCGTTTAACTCTTTGACAGAAGGGTAACGTCTAGAGAACCGGGTCTTTATTATTTAATTAGTCCACCTAAACAAAATTGGAATGAGAGATCGCTCTCTGTGTGTAGATTGGACCGAGGCTCCGTTTCCCATATCCTTTTCTATTGCCCAAACTATCTTCTCCATCCTGTTTATGGTGTTCTTCCTCCTAAACGGGAATGCTTACCGGCCAATTCAACGTCGACCCCGTGAACACAAAGTATAATCCTAGCATTATCTTGACAACTTGAAAAACGTAATTGGAAGTTAAAAATTGCATTGTAGGTACTAATTCCATTGTTAATTAAAAAGATAAAGTTGTCAATAAGATCGACAGCACTGTAACGGATAAATACCTAATAATTATGTCCAGTTCCCGCGCTAGTAAGGCTGAGACCCAAAGCAAAGAGAGACATTAGTAGAACGTAACAATTTGACTAAATCGTGTGGCGGTACGTCTTTGTCAGTAGGGTGGTAACTAGCCTCGGCCGAAGCCTCCCACCACCCAGACCTGGATCAATAAAAAACGTCAATCGGCCCAGTCGGGGATCGAACCCAGGACCTCCGTTTTTGTTATTCGGGCATCACGCTGAAACTACTGAATGAATTCAAATGAAACTTAGCACGGTTTAAGACCATAATGCGGAGATGATTATAGGATACTTTTTATTGCGAAAATAAAATGAGAAGGGAGTGAAATAGGGGTTGAAAGTTTGTATGGAAAGCCCTTCACTTTTAGAGTTACAGTTTTAAAATTTTGTTCATAATTCATATTCATAAAAAACTCAACCCTTAAAGTGGTGAAATAGGGCTTGAAAGTTTACATTGATTTCCACGGGGAAGAAGTCGCGGGCGTCCACTAGTAGGCTATATTGTATCCCCGCATTCCTACGGGAGCGGGAACCATTCGGGTGAAAACGCGCGGCGTCTGCTAGTTAATAAATAGGTAATAATATTCCTTCCATAATCTACTAGAAGATATAATCGCTCCCCTTGACGATATAGTAACTGAAAGTTTAGTAGACCTGGCTCCCCTACTATAAGTTATAAAAGATAGATAACATCTGGATCATTAGGTTTGCCATCCATCACCAGCACACACCACTCCGTCTCAGCGCAGGTGTCGGTGCGGTGTGTCGACTAATTGATGTGACAACTCCACTGTTGGATGTTCGAATAATTTATGTTATTTATGCCACAGTCATGTTATTGAGCGCCATTTTAGTACTTTTGATATGCCCTCCGAAAATTATTTTTTTAATATTTAGACTTGAATACGTCTTTGAAATTACATCATACTTGTACCGAATCGTAGTATAATCTATGAATTGCATCCATAGTGGGGCGTTATTTCAAAAAAACGAATGTAACAAAATCGGGGGATGGGGATACAGTTTGCTCCATACAGATACATAGATAATAGGTTTGCTCTCAGTATAACAGTATATTATATATAAGTTTGCTGTTGCAGCTGCGTAACCAAAGAATTTATTACTCTCTTGGTACGCGTACCTAACTATCAAATCTATCCAAAATGTAATTGAATAGCTGAAGAATCAAAGAATTTTTAGGGTAAGTTAAAATTCTGGTCATAAGCAACGGAGAGCAAAGAGTAAATTAATAAATAGAGGGAAGCGCTGATAATTTGAGGTAAAGCGCTGATAATTTGAGGTCATTTTGTCGGATTTTGAAATTTGCTAGTATAACTTTTGACTCAGAATAGCTACAACTTTCATTTAAGTTTGAATCGTTAGCTCGTTTAAAAACCTATCGATTGTATACACAAAACATTAGCGTAAAATAGATACAGTGAGTAGAAATTGCGTACCTAAATGTAAAAAAATAACATCTAAAAATCTAATCTAAGGTCGGCCTAAATGTCCAAATGTATAGGCTATATGCAGTTGAAAAGGGCACTCCAAGGGTTATGTACATAGGGTGCGGCCTCCTGCTGCTTTCCAGCCGTGGCTTAGCGTACCCCAACCTTCGGCGGAAAAATTGTGGTTTAAACTCTAGCAGTAGCTTCGGTAGGGCATTTTATATACATAAGTATATATATCCACGGCCTCAGGCCGAACTGTCTGATTTCACCTGCCTGGGCTTTGGCTAGTGCTTTCATATTCTCGTATTAAATAGATATTGTACAAACTACGAGACCGTATCATGGCCCAACCAACTCGGGGACTCTCAAATGGGCAATATCATCTATTACATTAGCCGTTTACCATCGACAGGACCTCTGAAGGACAGGGATGCGAATACTTCCTCCCACCCTCGATCATCCAACGCTGACAACGAACGTTAGCTGACATAGCTGTAAACGTTTGTCGTCAACACCAACTGCACTCCATGTGACCGATTGGCCATCCACAGCACCCTCCGTTGGAGGTCCAAAAGGTCGCGCCAAATGTAGAAGCTTTACATACATGGAGTAACTAATGGGACGGACTCTAAGAGCCTCTCTCGTGAGAATCCAATTCGTCTGTTGACCAATCAGGTTTGTGGGCTGCCTGGGATCAGTAGCGATGTTCTGTATTTTTGATCTCTCTCTGTCTATAGTTTAGTGTAAAACAAAGAGATAAACATAACAGAATAGACAGTTACATAATGGCGCTATTGTCCATTTTTTTTTAAAAAGAATATTTGCCAACATATCTTTTTGAATATGATCAATATTCCCATTCCCCTCCAACTAGTCGGGAAAGACTGTATTAGGAGTAGGTACGACAAAGGACCAACGGGGCGGGGATAGAACCACCACCCCTCGGTGATGGGTCCGACCGTTTTTGTGGTTATTTGCCCCAGTGGCCGTGGTTAAAACTAATATTCGGATCCAAAATGACATAAAATTGCAGAGTGAGGATAGAAAGAAAGAAAAATGCGTTTATTTCGAAATTATACCACACATCACAATATCTCCAGTATACCAGGACATCCAGGACAATACCCTGCGATGTGTGGCATAACCCAGAAAATGGCCCCAGCTCAGCATATGAATTTGGACACGGATGCAAATATAGCATAGGGAATAAGTCGTATTCGTAGGAAGTATTTTAATGTCGATAAATACGAACTTAATTAAGTTTAAAGTACTTGGTTAGTATTTACTTACTAGTCTGGCAAATCGAGAAACCGTACAACTTTAATCAATCATGAATTATTATGAAAGCTTTGACGATTACCTTTCAATGCGGGGACATTTATATCGTGGCAGTCTAATAAAAACCTGCATTCATTTTATAGGAAGGAAAGGCCAAGAATATTAAATTTTCTGTAAGATGAAGGTAATTAATGTCTTGAAAATGTTGATATTGCTTTGCTAGGGTATCCCTAGAATTTATTACTTAGTATAGTACCTAACTACCTACCTAAATGTTGATGCAGTCTAAGATTTGAGATTGCGTTAACTTCTACGAAAAATTACCGTTTAAGTAAATATTTCCTTTAAATCGAACTTACCAGTTTATGAAGAAATCTATAACTACTAGGTACTTACTGCGGCTTGGTGAAGTCATCAAAAAATTCCGACAGCAGTATTGTTTTCACTAATAGTTGAATATTGTACCAAATCGGGCTAGAGTCAAACCTGAGAATTAATTTAAACCTGCCAAGGATTGCGAAGGCGTGTGTTCAAGAATAAAATATTTGTTACTATTTGTCGAGTGAGCGCAGATTTGTCGACCATCGCTCGGCTTTGTTTGCGGAGCGCACGCCCCGGGGACTGTTAGAGTGACGGCCGCCACTCACACCGTATGCCTACCTACTAATAGCATTTTTTTATTCTCTACAAGTTAGCCCTTGACTACAATCTCACCTGATGGTAAGTTGATGATGTCATCATCATCATCATATCAGCCGATGGACGTCCACTGCAGGACATAGGCCTTTTGTAGGGACTTCCAAACATCACGATACTGAGCCGCCTGCATCCAGCGAATCCCTACGACTCGCTTGATGTCGTCAGTCCACCTGGTGGGGGGTCGGCCAACACTGCGCTTACTAGTGCGGGGTCGCCATTCCAGCACTTTGGGACCCCAACGTCCATCGGCTCTTCGAACTATGAGCTCCGCCCATTGCCACTTCAGCTTCGCAACTCGTTGAGCTATGTCGGTGACTTTGGTTCTTCTGCGGATCTCTTCATTTCTGATTCGATCACGCAGAGATACTCCTAACAAAGCTCGTTCCATCGCCCGCTGTGTGACTCTGAGCCTTCTTATGAGGCCCATAGTTAGCGACCAAGTCTCGGAACCATAGGTCATCACTGGCAACACGCACTGTTCGAAGATGTTGATGATGTAATCTAATCTTTTCTGGGTTATGCCACATATGGCAGCATATTGTCCTGGATATCATGGTGTACTGGAGATATTGTGATGTGTGGCATAATTTCGAAATAAACGCATTTTTCTTTATTTCGTTCTTTCTTTCTTTCTTTGTAAGATGGAAGCTGGCTAACTTGTTAGGAGTAGGATGAGATCCACACTCCTTTCGGTTTCCACAAGACATCGTACCGGAAAGCTAAATCGCTTGGCGGTACGTCTTTGTCGGTAGGGTGGTAACTAGCCACGGCTGACGCCTCCCACCTGCCAGATCTGGACCAATTAAGAAAACCTCAATCGGCCCAGCCGGGGATCGAACCTTGGACCTCCGTCTTGTAAATCCACCGTGTATACCACTGCGCCACGGAGGCCGTCAAATAAGATTGTATCTACATTACCATTAGGTACCATTAGGTTTGATCATCGTCAAACGCGAGCCTATTTGCATAAAAAAGTAAATATTACACCGAGATACTTACATATTACACTACGGTGTAAACACGTAGCGTGTCTCGCGAGACAAATGTGTACCGGTCTATTGTCGCATAAAACAACGATGTTAAACATCCCCGCGCTCCGCACCGCCCGTGCAAATATTAACTCGTCGATCATGACAGGATTAATGTTTTTATATCACTCCTACTTGTATTTGTTGTATCACTAGCTTTTACTTCGGGATCGACACGTGGGAGTCAGGTCATAAACCTACTCTTCCAGTTGCTATAAACATTTGGAAATGTAAATTAACTTAGAAGAGCTTAATTTCATATTATCGACCAATTCAATCGTCGACTACATACATCGATCTCGTTCTCAAGAATGAGGTTGGCGACAAACTAATTACGCGCCTTTACTACAGCCAAATTGGCTCGGTAACGGAAATGTTTTGACTATTTCAAACGATATCTCAATAACAATGAACGATAGGCATAGAAAATGTAAACAACCTTATTGTAAAGCGTTAACCATTAACTCTATACAGCTACAAAATCTTTTTCTTTTGCCCAACATTCTGGGTTTTATCCAAATCAGTTTAATATACATCACCAATGTCGAGTTTTTAAGAGGAGACACGAAGAAGATTGAACGTACTAGGAGCCTGTACTAGGTAGTTACTTCTTTGGTTACCTGCACGGCTATTCTCTAACGACTTATTGTATCGCAAGTGCGAGTTTTAAATTCACCGCTCTTTCTCATTCTATAGTATTGTGTTAAACAGAGAGAGATAGAGGTGAATTCGAAACTTGCACTTGCGAGTTATAAAATTATCGTTACAGAATAGCCTAGCTGTCATATGTTTTCTGTCCCTGTATGCAAGATTTTTTCTGGGTAGGTAAAAGTTGCCTGAATTTCACGATTTAAAGCAAAGCATGCTATGAATTTTAACATCGAAGCAAACTTACTTATCCAACGTGAAACTATTATAACTAGGATTTATCACACTAATATTTTATAGGCGAAAGTTTGTGTGAAAGTGTGTGTAAGTGTGTATGTTTGTTCCTCCGTCGCGCTGCGGCCACTCAAGCGATATGTCTGAAATTTAGAATGGACGTAAATTTTACTCTAGATTAACACATAGGCTACTTTCATTCCGGAAAAATCCATGGTTCCCGCGGAATTTGTGATAAACTGAATTCCATGCGGACGAAGTCGTGCGCGTATGCTAGTTACCTATACATAATTATGTAATCATTAAAAGCTAATGTAAGTAAGCAGATGTTAAACACTACGCTTACAACATTCAGCAATCATAGATAACTTTATTTTACTACAGACAATCTAAAACAATCACCACTCCACTTTATCTATGACTCCATTACGATTTGATCCCTATAATATGATTTATGTTCCAATAAAAACCTACAACAATGTAAAAAGGAGCCAAGGTTCAATACTATTTTTTTTTTATTCTTTACAAGTTAGCCCTTGACTACAATCTCACCTGATGGTAAGTGATGATGCTGGAAGCTAAGCTGGAAGCGGGCTAAGTAGTTAGGAGGAGGATGAAAATCCACACCCTTTTCGGTTTTGCCGGTAGGGAGGTAACTAGCCACGGCCGAAGCCTCCCACCATCCAAAATTTCGCGAAGTCCGATTTGAGAGTCGATTAAAGTGACATATTTCATCATCATCATCATCATCAATAGGCGTCCACTGTAGGACATAGGCATTCATACATAGGCCTTTTGTAGAGTATTCCAAACATCACGAAGCTAAGCCACCTGCATCCAGAGAATATTTGTTTATTTAAGAATTACTTGTAAAATTAGTTTAATGGACTGCAATATATGGGTATACAGGTATACAGGTCAACTGAAAGCAAACTCTAGGCAAAAAACATTTGAAATTAAAAAAAAATAAATTTAAGACAATTTTGACCATACTTATTGTTATGGCACTATGCAGGGGGATTGATAGAAGAAAGAAAGAAAGAAAGAAAAGATCTTTATTTTTAAGTAATGCCACATATCACATTAAATCTAAATTATAACATATTATGGCTTAACTGTCCACTCAAACAGTGGAGCACTAAAGAATTCCCTGTAATATGTGGCACAACCTAGAAAAAGGCCCCAACTCAGCATTTTGCCGCATACTTTCAATAAAAAAAGTATGCAGCACTGATTTTCAGTTAGGACCCAGTTCAGGTGCCGCCACGTACACAGTTCAACACGACAGTTGATCGATCCCTCGATTCAGTGCTGTAGCTAGGTAACCAGGGGCCCTGGTGGAAATTAAAAAAGATGGGGCCCCGATACTATGTAAACTGGTTGGATTATACCAAGTAAACATATTAAATATATAAAAATACTCAAAAATGCCAAGGTACTTTATCACCAGCTCTCAAATTCTACAAGTTCAGTTCGATCCCGATTTTCTGGTAAGGATTCGAGGGCCCCCTGAGTTTGAAGGCCTCGGACTAAACCGAGGCCGAAGGTCACTGCACCGCCTAGTCCCTGGGTAGCTACGCTATTGCCTCGCTTTATCTGGTGCGATATCAATGTAAGTATCAATCAGTTTCGCTACAGTCGACCGATAGTTCCGTCACAGTTGCCTGATAGTTCCACTAGATTTGCGTGATATTTCTACAAAGCTCTTCGGCGAACAAAAGCGCGCTACCGTGACCACTCTATGTGATAGCGATGATAAAAAACTGATTTCATTATTAATTACTTATTTATCATCGATTTGATTTTTTATTAAAACAAGTTGGTCTAGTGGTTAACTGGCTTCTTAACTTTTTTTTTATATTATTTACAAGTTTGCCCTTAACTACAATCTCACCTGATGGTAGGTGATGATGCAATCTAAGATGGAAGGGCTAACTTGTTAGGATAAGGATGAAAAATCCACACTGCTTTCGGTTTCTATACGACATCGTACCGGAACGCTAAATCGCTTGGCGGTACGTCTTTAGGTAACTAGCTACGACTGAAGCCTCCCACCAGGAACAATTAAGAAAACCTCAATCTGCCCAGCCGGGGATTGAACCCAGGACCTCTATCTTGTGAATCCACCGCGCATACCACTGCGCCATGGAGACGGTCATATGAAAAACAGACTGAAAAATATCGGGCCACGACATAGTAGCATGCTTTCCTTTATTTTAGTTGGGAGGTTGGTGGTGCTACGCAGAGCACTTAATGCAATCGACCCCGGTCATTATCAGTAACACCTGACAGTGGCCGTTAAAGAAATTAACATTATCACCCGCATTGAAACAGTGTGGAATATACCAGTGGCGAAGGATGAAATTTTGACGAAGGTAAGTACGCTTCTTTGCTACTGGTATATTCTCGTATAAGCTCCACATGGCTCTACAAGACAGAATGGCCTATTGTAACAAGCAGAAAATGATTTTAATAATTAATATCTATAGACTCACTTATTCTCTGATTGGGATGAAATTTGGAGATTGGTACGGACTATAAAGATAGCTTATGACCTGATACATAGTCTAAATTTTACCCAGATATTCCGACAGGTAGGTATGAGATGTACGCAAGTGAAATCGTAGTGCATATAAAGTTTACATAAAAACACATTTTATTACAGTTATATCGGTTTTATTATATATCGTATACATTGTTATAAACGTGGTAATTTTATAAATTAGTTTATTTTTGTTGACAAGGTAGGTATAAAAAACACATATTATAACTAGATTATCGTGCGTAATCACGACGCTTTCCAATACAGAATAAGAAAGAAAAATTTCAATTTTATTACAAATTTTGTGCATTCGCCAAGTTAGTCGGCTAACCCCAAATTCCCAGCCATGTAATTTGGAATTAGCGTAACTTAAAACACTTTAAGAAAATAATGAAAATACAAAAAAAAAATAGAAGACAATAGCATCGCCTCGATAACTTAGTCAAGATAATTAAAAATGGAAAAATCACTTAAAAAAGTATAGTTTTAGGAATTTAAATGAATGATGTTAAAATGTGCACTCAAAATATTAACCCCTTATGTGTTTAATTATAGGGGGTTGATGTTTAACTTATGATATTTGCACGAAAAATTACATGTTTTACAATTCCAACAATTTTATCGTGTTGTTTTTTTAATACACTTTAGCAATTATTCGTTGACTATACAAAGAATGCTTCAAATTCTGATCAAATTATTATTATCAGCGTGCTACAGCTGATGAAGATTAACAGATAGATGTAGATGCAACGCCATTAGGACGCAGGACGCAACGTGGGCGATGGATGCACAGTAAGACGCGTCGTGGGCGATGGATACGGCATACGTGGATGCTGACATAGACGCGAAACGCGGGACGCAAACGTGGATGTCGATGCAGGCGCCGATAGAAGAGTGTGATAATAAGATAGGGTGTAACAGAGTAATAAATACTATTTAAGGATGTAGTAGTACTGACAAGTAACTATCTACTGCTTAAATATATATTAAGATGGTATGTTTTAAATAACTAATTTTCCGTTGATATGTTCACGACCTCTGGAGCCCTGTCGAAGAAAAACTGTATTAGATATGATATGATTCCTCAAAACATTCTAGCATAAGAACAACAATCACTCGTGTCAGACTTTTACCGTAAACATAAATAAAAGTATAAAATAAATACTTTTGATGGGCAACCCTAACGCCGCATCGTAAACTTCCCCTTCCAGCTTGTAACGCCCCGCGACGCTCTGCGGTTGCCGCCAGGGCTGTCACGTGTTTAATATTTTATTAGCCATCTCATAAGTTATTGTGCAGTTAATGAAGCACATGTATAATAGTCAGCATACGTATAACGTATTAAGTATACTCTAATCTTTGAGCAGTAATAAAGTTAAGTCATAACTGAGGCTGTGAAATTATTGAAATTTTAGACTGCCGATATGCTTCTTTCTCTCACGGGTAATTTTATATCGTACCGTTTGTAGTAACTTCTCAGCAACGTCTTCGGATAGGGCGCGTACCGAGGCCACTCTTGTATGGCGCTGTCTTGTTCGCGCGTACCGCTACCACGAGCTCTGTCTCTGTCACTGCCGCGAGCTGTCTCTATAAGCTCGAGCGCCAGGCGCGCGTCCAGCTGACCAACTGGATGAGAACGTTTTCCATAGCGACCCACTAGTTGGAACCTGTACTCGATAAACATAAAAGATAGCTATGACTATGACAACATAACGAATGTCTTAAAATTATGGAATTATCTACCAAAAAATTGTGGTGACATGGTGGTGACAAAAGTACTGTAAAAATACACAAAAATCAAATAAGTATCTGTACACGTTAAGTTTTGACATTACTAAACAAAATTTTATGTAGTTTCCGTATACCTACTATCATAATAGATTTAGTACAGAGAAACATTATTAAACGCTGTATACTTGTGACATTGATCATTGGGAAAAAGTTCCGAAAGAAAATATGAAGCCTTTTTATTGGAAATAATCGATCAAGCAGTATTATTTTGGTGACAGATTTGTTATATCGCAACACAAATAAAGTAGCTACAAAAAAAAAAACACTGAGCGTGCACTGATTTTTCGCGTCGATTTTCGAATGATTTATTCTCTTGCATGGTTTTTGAACATGAAGAAACATGATTAAGAATACAAAAAAAAAATGGTTGATAATTTGACTCAGACATGCTATCTTTAAAAAAAATTAACCTTTAAGTTAAAAACCAAGGCTCATAGCTAAAAATAGCTAAAAGGTAAATAACATTGATTGAAATGCGAGGGTAGGCGAGTGAAATCTCTATGTCTGAATTGAATCACCGTTTAAAGAGAAGTCAATATTCTTTACAGCCCCATAACTCGGTGACGGCGGTTTCATTGCCGCTTTTACTGTGATATCGTTTGTTCGATGGGGTAGGTGCCCTGTGTACTACCTAGGTGGTCCAATGGCTCAGTGCTTAGTTGGCTTCTTCTTCTTAGGGTACCTCTCCGACTAGTTATTGTTAGTTGGCTAGCAAACAATAACTTAGATCAGACGCTGTGATAACTGAACAACGTCTGGTCCAATTGGCAAAGTTTGTTGTGTCTTTACAAAGGCTACTGAAAACACGTAAAATTAAGCTTTGGGTTTTCTTTTTAAAAGAACTATTTTTAAATGACTTTTATTATTCCTTGGCAGAAACAGTATAGACCGACGGGCGGGGTTTATTTTGACCTCTCAGTTTGACTGATCTATTTATCGTAAAGCTAGGGTTTCAACGAATTAATCCAGGTTTCCAAATTTCCTTTACACAGTTAACATATCCATGAAAAGAAAAAGAATGAAAATTTCTTCAAATTGTATTGTGTTTGCTTGACTAAATGATTTGAATTTGAGCTTTTTCGAATACAGATAATAAGGTTTAGGGCCAGTAGGCCAAAAATAATGATATTGAGTTTTCTTTTCAAATATTCTGAGTTACAGTTGAAGTTGAGAAGATGGCGGAATTGTTAGGTTACCCATTGCCCCGAAAAGGGACCCAAAGTAGTGTATTCGTGTACTCTCCCTGGAAAGAGTAAGGCAAAGAGTGTATGAGTTATTGTTATATGTGAGAGATTACTTGGTCAGTTTGTGGCTCCTTTTTTAACCAATTTTTGTATTCCTTTCTTTCAGCGTAAACTAACAGTAAATTACAGTTTAGTGACGTCACTCACCGGTCGCGCTGCGTAAGTGCGTGGTGCTGCGCCGAGCGGCCGTAGCGCGCGAATACGAACGGCGACGCCGACACTGGGGACACACACCAGTTTTAAACACAAGCTAGGTAAACTATCATTATCATTAACGCCCCATATTCAGCTTACTGGGAACGAGTCTCCTCTCAGAATGAGAGGGTTGAGGCTAATAGTCCACCACGCTGGCCCAATGCGGATTGGCAGACTTCACACACACAAAATTAAGAAAATTCTCTGGAATGCAGGTTTCCTCATGATGTTTTTCCTTCACCGTTTGAGACACGTGAACAAATGAAAAGTTGGTGGTGCATGCCCCGTACCGGATTCGAACCCACACCCTCCGGAATCCGAGGCATCGGTCATATCCACTGGGCTATCACGGACTACTACTATTACTGCTACTATTACTAGTACTATACTAGTAGCATACTGACTCTCGGCGGGGTGGTGAGGAGCGGCGCGCGCGAGGGCGGCGCACAGTAGCGTAACTGCGCACGCGCCGCGCCACATCGCGCTCTCTCTCTGCCGACAAAGACATACGTAAAGAAGAAGAAGAAGAAGAAGAAGAGGGAGAAGAAGAAGAAATATACTTTATTGTACATTAAAAACAAAAATAAACAATAACTTATAATAAGACTTGGAAACTAATGTACAAATGGCGGTCTTATCGTTAATGAGCGATCTCTTCCAGACAACCACTGTGGAAGAGAAAAACGTAAGCACAGATTCGGGTATACGCACACAAAAAATAAGACAAAGTTAAGTAATTTAAATACATATTCCTAAATACATAAATATACAATAATACATAATAGTGCATACAAACAGACCATGCTTTACTTAACATAAAAGTTACGTCACAAATTTAAGCTAACTTATCTTATTAACTACTACCTGACACCACACGGTTTCACCCGCGTGGTTTCCGTTCCCGTAGGAATATGGGGATAATATATATATATAGCCTTCCTCGATAAACGGGCTATCTAACACTGAAAGAATTTTTAAAATCAAACCTGTAGTTCCTGAGATTAGCGCGTTCAATCAAACAAATAAACTCTTCAGCTTCATAATATTAGTATAGATACAAATCAACATTCTCCACCCATATTCGGTTCACTGCTGAGAACGAGTCTCCTCTCAGAATGAGAGGGGTTAGGACAATAGTCCACCACGCTGGTTCTAGTGTGGTGAAATGATTCGGAGAAATATTAAAACAATGATTGAATTTGCAGCTTAGCGCTATAACATTGTAAAGGTTCATTCTTGAAATGTTCTTCTTCAAAATACTATGTACCTACTAGCGGCCGCTTGCGAATTCGTCCGCGTGGAATTCAGTTTTTCACAAATCACGCGGTAATCATGAGTTTTTCCGGGATGAAAAGTAGCCTATGTGTTAATCCAGACTATATTCTATCTCTACTTCAAATTTCAGGTGGTTTGGTTCAGTAGCCGAGGCGTGAAAGAGTAACAAACATTCATACCATCAAAAATCATTAGGTTTTCGCAAATCTCGGGAATCTATGGATTTTTTCGGGATAAAAAGTAGCATTTGTGTTATTCCATAGTTAAATCTATTTCCATTCCAAATTTTAATCAAATCCCTTCAGTAGTAGCGGCGTTAAAGAGTAATAAACATCCAAACAAACATACATCCATACAAATTTTCGTTTATAATATTCTATACCAAATTTCTTTCATATCGGTTCAATATGAAGGTAATAGACAAACTTATTTCCTCAGTTATAATATTAAGTATATTAATTGCTTTGCTGTGTGTTTTTAATTTAAGTGGTTTAATAAATCGGCTTATTTTTATTATTGAAATATTTATGCTAATTCAGTTTATTGGTAAAAATTGCATGAAAATCCATTATGCAGTTTTTTAATAGTTCTTGATATCACATTATAATTTGTGCTGTCTTAGTTACTAAAAAAAAATTCTTAGACTGGTGTTTGTCTGGCATATGCATAACCGGAAAATTTTCTACAAAAGAAAGAATATTTTACAGTCAAGTGGAGTCGACCAACATTGCGCTTTCTAGTGCGGGGTCGCCATTCCAGCACCTTGGGACCCCAACGGCCATCGGCTCTTCGAACTATGTGCTTCGCCAATCTAATCAATCACTCTATATATTAAAAAAAAACCGCATCAAAATCGTATTGCGTAGTTTTAAAGATTTAAGCATATATAGGGACATAGGGATATAAGGGCAGAGAAATCGACTTTGTTTTATACTATGTGAAGGTTATAACCATAACTTGCCGTAGAATAATTATAAAATATTGTGCCCTCTTCCATAAGGGTTGTTAAAGTTAAAGCATTAGCATAACACCAACCAACGTATGAAACACCAAACAATTAATTAGGGAACTTTTAAACGTACAACTTTGTTGAATACTTGCCTCAAAAATATGTTAATATCAATGGAATGGACTTCATATAAACGTAAAAACATATAACGTAACTTTTTGATAATGCATTTAAGAGTTCTTATAGTTTATACTGTCCTTGCTTATGAAAATCTACATTATCATGATGAATTTATATATTATGTCCCCTAATTATTAGATAAAACGAAAATGGTAGATACACCACCTAATTAGTTAAAACTAATTTGAATAGCTTTCCAAAAATCCCTAGGATGGCCAAGTATATATTTTTTTTGGATTTTTCAAAATTTTTTATCTTAAATCAGTTTTTTCAATGATTCTGAAACCTCAATTTTTAAAATTATGGTACACTTCAGCTCCATATATATTTTTTTACAGGACAATTTTTTTAATTGGGTCATCTTAATCAAAGAAAAATAATTATTGCATTTGCAGCTTCTTGTACAAAACAATATTTACAAAAGTAGTATTTGTGCATTAGAAATTTAATCCGTAATGTTTAACAAAAATTAGATCTTCAAAACCTTAATTCCGGCAACTACAGCAATAAAAAAACTGATTCAAGATAGTAAATTTTGAAAAATCCGAAAAAAAAAATGTAATTTGGTCACCCTAGGGATTTTTGGAAAGCTATTCAAATTAGTTTTAGATAATTAGATGGTGTATTTACCATTTGCATTTTGTCCATTAATGACGGGACACCCTGTATATTTTTTTCAAAACATCTCTAACTTTATGACGAATACTTTTCAGTTTATAATGTTAATTTTTTGTTCAAAATTATATTTTTTAAGCTTGAACAAATAAACATAAAATATGATTCATATATAAATACAGGCAAAAGTATTCAAAGAAGTACCAGTTTAAGTTTTGAGGTCTGTTTTATCACACTAATATTATAAAGGCGAAAGTTTTTGTGTTAGTGTGTGTTTGTTCCTCCTTTACGCTGCGGCTACTGAAGCGATTTGGCTAAAATTTGGAATGGAAATAGATTTTACTCTAAATTAACACATAGGTTACTTTTTATCCCGGAAAAAGCCATGGTTCCTGCGGGATTTGTGAAAAATCTGAACTCCACGCGGACAAAGTCGCGGGTGTTTGCTAGTACTATAATAATCGCCTAGACTTCGTCCGCCCTTAGACCTCCTTGAACCGGTACTATCGCAAAATCCGTTCTAAGCGTACGTCTACTAATTAAAATATTCGAGTAAGTACCTTCCTGTCAATTTCATTTCTCTACGTCAAACGGTTTCGAGATTTCGTCCTTTCGTTTTTTTTATATTTAGGTACAGATACAAATAAATATACATACCAATTATTACTCTTGAAAAAAAATACCGTACAAAACTTTATTTTATAGATGCGTAATTATGCTTTGCTTTGCTGAACTTCATCCGTATGAAATTTAACTTTTTACAAATCTTGCGGGAACCATGGATTTTCTAGAGTAAAAAGTAGTTTATGTGCTTAATTCAGGGTAAAATTTATTCCCATTCCATATTTCAGTTTAATCGGTTCAATAGCTGCAGCGTAAAGGAATAACAAACACATACATACCTACACAAACTTTTGCCTTTATAAGATTAGTGGTTGTCAGGATTTAGAACTTAGTTTGTCAGGATTTGGACTATCGCGGGCGGACACAGTACGGGGGCAGATTTAGTCTCACCACTGGTTGTACAGTCAAAAGAGTTCAACGAGCTCTGTTGATGTATTTCATTCAAGATTTACTTACAAGTAGGCCTAAATATACAAGTAATTTTGATGCTACGAGCAAACACTAAAATTTGTATGTTTATAAAACTGTAACATTCATTCTATTCGATTTGGTTTGTAAGTTTTATATTTATTGCAAGTGTAATTTGTACTTTGTAATGTAAATATTGGTTGTGTTACTGAATAAGTACTTATCTGAATATTATTTTGTTTAGTCTGTGTAGCGTAAAAAGCAAGAAAAGAAATTGTAATTTGAAGTAAATTTATATTAAATTTAATTTAATTAAATACTAAATTGAAGATTTTCAATCGGAACTTATTGACGTTGTTGTTAGGATTCGTCAGTTTACGCTTTTTTTTTGTTTGTATTTATTAATTATGTTTATCCTATGACATTGTAAAGATTATTATTATATTATTAATTATTATTATTTGACATAAGTACTCGTACCTGCACAGATTGTAATTTTTTACTTGTTCTAATTTTTATTTTTTGATTAATCATCTGCTATTGAAGTCATTTTTTTTTTTTTATATTTTGTTAATAGTATTTGTAATATAAACTGTTGTATGCCAGAAATGGCTGAATACATTAGAATGTATGTGTTCTCAGCAAAATAAATAAATAAATAAATAAAAATAAATAAAATAGTAATACAAATAAATTATTCTCACCAGTATTCTTGCCACCATTCCACGTGGGCATGATTTGTATAGTTATTAGGATAAGTTAGCTTAAGTTCCATATTGTATTCTTTCTCAATAAAAAAAAAAATATTCCCTATTTATAATGAACTTCTGTACATATTAGTGAACAAGTAATTACCTAAGTTAATTAACTAATTTCTATTTAATTATAATTTTATATAGGAATAACACTAGATCAGTTAGTAAGAGATCATTTTTTCCCGTGTTTGGAAAATCGTATTTTGTACTTACCCTCAGTTTCTGCTGCAGTTAGAAGCCAGAAGAGTCTGGTTTGGGCGGCGAGTGGCAGCGTTTGCTCGAGCGGCGGGCGGCAGTAGCATGCGAGCGGCAGCGCGGCGCGGAATGCCGCGCGGCGGCACTCGCGGTGTGCTTTTGTGCAGTGCGGCCCGCCCGCCCTGCTGCCCGCCCTGCCGCCCTCGCAACGGCACTCCAGAACAAACTAAAAAGCGATAAGGCGGGGGCGTGTTGATGCAATATGTTTTTTTAAAGCATGACCTAACTAACTATTATATATTGTAACTCCTTCCCCTTACTTTTTATTCTTCTAACTTATTTTAATAACTTCCACGTTGGTTAAGTGGTTAGATTGGGCGTTTTTGAATCATGAGGTCTTGGGTTTAGGGTGGGCTACATAATATTGAGATTTTCTTCTATTATTTTAATAAATTGATTTATTAAAGTCGTAAGTCAATAGTAGTATATTGTAGTCTTAATATAGTAATAGACTATTAAGACTGGCCGAGCAGTATCATCATCCTCATCATCATCATTAGATATATCAGCCGATGGACGTCCATTGATGGACGTAAGCCTATGGTAGGGACTTGAGCCGCCTGCATTCAACGAATCCCTGCGACCCGCTTAGGGAGTCGACCAACACTGCGCTTTCTAGTGTGGGGTCGTCTTTCCATCATCTTGGGACCCCTATCATCCAAAGAATGTATCAAAGTATGTGCCCCGCTAATTGCCACTTCAGCTTCGCGACTCGTTGAGCTACATCGGTGATTTTGTTTGACCAGTATTATCATAAACTAGCTGACGCCGCGCGGTTTCACCCGCGTGGTTCCCGTTCCCGTAAGAATACTGGGATAATTTATAGCCTATAGCTTTCCAGTAGCCTATAGCGGACCAGTAGTACCTGAGATTAGCGCGTTCAATCAAACAAACAAACAAACAAACAAACAAACTCTTCAGCTTTATAATATTAGTATAGATAAATATTTTGATCATACAAGTGCTGCTTATACTTGAAGATATTTGTACCTTTATCATCTCCTCTTTATCATTATCATTATCATTAACGGCTCTCCAATCATTACCAGGCACAATTCAGAAGAGAGCTTGATTGATTTTATCGTTTGGTCTCGTTTCTCCGCTCTTTAATTGAGAGAAGACACTGACGGTTTTACCCCTGCAGTTTATATTTCCATGGATATACGGGGATAAAGCCTATGCTACTAGCTAATAATGTAGTTTTCCATTGGTGAAAGAAATTTATAAATTGGTCAAATAATTCAGAAAGCGTTACAAAAGTACAAACAAACCGACATTAACATTCATATTAAGTTAGACTTAGACTAGTTATTCTAAAAACTGAAATCCATTTAGACGAAGTTCACAGCACAGTTTCCGTATTTATAATAATACTAGCGTACCTGGTCAAGCTTTGCAGAAACGCAAGCAACCAATCGCAAGAACAAAGTTTTAAGTCCTAAATGTTATACAATACTGTGAAGCGGCCTTGTCGGTGCTTTGTGTACGAAGGCCCTTATACATAATTAAAATAATCTGAAAAATTAATTAAACTCTAAACAAACCGATCGTGATATTCATGAGAAAAGTTTGTGACACCTGTCCCGCCGCGCGGTCAGGTGTCAGTAACATTTAATAGAAACAAATTAGACTACCTGTTATTCAGGGTTCCACAGCCAAATAGGGACTTGAAGTGTGTTAGATCTATCTATTTAAAAAAGTAATTAGTATAATTTTAGAGTATGTATGTTTGTTTATCACGCTAATATTTTAAAGGTGAACGTTTGTGTGTGTGTGCGTATTTGTTACTCCTTTACACCTCAAATTCCAGACAGAAATTTAGACAGGAGATTAATTATATTTACTCTGAATGAACACTTAGTTTGATTACAACTATGTGATTTTTATTCCGGAAAATCAATGATTTGATGGTAAAATTTTAAAAATCCATGATGACTTTTTTGAAAAACAGACGCAACTTGTGGCAGTCCGCTTATTAAAATTATAACTATTGATTGCCAAGTAATCGTCCTATTAATAAAATACATTTTTTAAACTTTTAAACATTGTTTCACTAATATTATTAAAATTGTATTTTTTTTAATTATTGTAGGCAGGGTTCCACCCTATAGCAAAAGGGATTTGGAGCTTAGATCACAGAAAACTGCTTAGACGCACCATACTGCTCCAATGCGTGTTGGTGGGCTTAGGTTAGGACAAATCTAAAATCTTTTAATGACCTTTATCAAATATTCTAATATCCGATGACCGAGACCGATAAGAATTAATGAATACACAGACCAAATAATTAAAATCATTTATTGATTTCCAAATTAAAACACTTTAGAAAAGCTTCATCACACATCGCAGTAGGTATTATCTAATCGAGACCTGTAACAAAATAGTTTGGTAAATATTTAAAAATTAATAAACGAACTAAATCATTGAATTTATCGTTAGTTTGGAAAATGTTGTATATCCCTGAAAGGTATGTGAATATATTTAATTGCTTAAAATTTTTCGAACCTTTTTTTATTTTGTAACATCTATAACATCTCAACAATCTTTGTTATAAGTATATTATGTATCGTACCCCAAATTAATAACTTAAACATTGGAGTTGTCCTGGGTGTCTGTCTTAAAAAACTCAATATATCAAATGTAGACATCTACTCAATGAGCAAGAAATTTCCTATTAAAACATGTAGATAACGTCATTTATGATACTTGCTTAGTTGAAATCGATTCACATTTAAATTACATTGTGTGACCCTTTTAGATGAAAACAAATAAATAAAAAACAGAGTTGCATCATTTTTACAATAGAATTGTAAGTCTTGTATATTTTATAGAGTTAATTTATCTTACCCGCCATTCCACCCGTGAGCAGGTTGGCGACCTCGCTGAGCGCGGTGAGGCGGTCGAGCGTGTGCTCCAGGTGGTTGAGGAACAAGCTGTTGATCAGCGAGCTGTTTGTCGCACTGAAAGCAAAGAAGAGTAAGTAGGACTGACATGTATTCTTTCATCTTCATCTTTCCCAACAGTAAAAAAATTTTTTACTGTTGGGAAGCTACGCTATACCCGAGTGCTGTAGGCTATATTTTGTCCCCGTATTCCTATAGGAGCGGGAACAATGCGGGTGAGACCACACGGCGTGTGCTAGTTCTTTCATAAGACTAGCAAATATCTGAGTTATAAGTCAAAGTTAAAATTCATTTATTTTAGCCGTAGTTTACAAACATCAGGTAATGTTATTAGATAATGGTGTTAATTAAACTCGAAAACTTAAAATTAAAGTTAAGAGGGTTTTAAATACGCCTTGGTCCAAGAAGAACCCTTACCAAATAATTAAAATCACATGGTAGGTGCGTGGAAAAAAAAACGTGATTATTGTCAATTGTCAATAATTACCCCACCTCTCGCCCGGTTGAGAATGTGTGAAATTGGGTGAGACTCAGTTTGATTTCCTGTTTCCCTTGCTTCAGGTAATTACTGGACTCCCCCCTCAAAAATATATAGGCTACTTACGGTATCGGCAAAGGCAGTTGGCACGTCACGTTGCTACTTATCTAGATGAAAAAAATATCCATCATTAGTATTTTTTTTTTTACTCTTTACAAGTTAGCCCTTGACTACAATCTCACCTGATGGTAAGTGATGATGCAACCTAAGATGGAAGCGGGCTAACTTGTTAGGAGGAGGATGAAAATTCACACCCCTATCGGTTTCTACACGACATCGTACCGGAACGCTAAATCGCTTGGCGGTTGGCGGATAGCCACGGCCGAAGCCTCCCGCCAGCCAGACCTGGACAAATTAAGAAAATCTCAACGTGCCCAGCCGGGGATCGAAGCCAGGACCTCCGTCTTGTAAATCCACCGCGCATACCACTGCGCCACGGAGGCCGTTAAATATGATGATAAGTATGAAATAACATTTTTAATAGTGTCAGTCTGCGGTTCATATAAATGAGCATTGTTGTTAGTTTAGAATAATGGTCATCTATAAGCGAAAAATCATAGCCTTTTTCAGAGAAACATGTTTGCAGGTAACCTTACGAAAATTCCTACTATGCCTTGGTTTCCTTTCACTTCATTTTCACTGTCAAACAGTCCTTACATAAATAACTTAACTAAGAAAAATATTGTTTGAAGGCGCCATCTATGTAAAACTTTACGTACTTCTTCATCAATATAGTGAGAGTCGCGCAGTTGGTTCAAATACAAAAGCATTATCATTCCTGTGGACTGTTTAACTTTGTGATTGAACATGTATGAGATTTTTGTTTAATATTCTTTACAAGTTAGCCCTTACCTGATGGCAAGTGATGATGCCATCTAAGATGGAAGCGGGCTAACTTATAGGAGTTAGATGAAAATCCACACCTCTTTCGGTTTCTACACGACATCATACTGGACACTAAATCGTTTGGAGGCTAGCCACGGCCCAAGCCTCACATCAACCAGACCTGGACCAATTAAAAACCTCAATTAGCCCAACCAAGGACTTCCGTCTTGCGATATTATACATTCCGAATGAAGAAAAACGCAAAATCTGTGGTTGTCTTACGGGATTCCAAATCGAAATAACGCATTAGGAAAACGAATACGAAAAACGAGTATATGTAATGGGTCTAAAATCTATATCCCGTCTTCTGTAAGGAGTGAGGCTTAGCCCTGTAGAGGACTTTTAAAATAAGCGGATAATAAAGAATAGTTTATTAATAATAATCTATTTAATATAAAAACGGAACCGACTTCAAAGACGTATTTCAGTTATTTTGATTTCAACACAAAACTACTAAACAGATTTTCATGAAAATAGAATAGGACCAATCTAAAAGTATACTCTTTCAAACAAAAAAAGAATTTTCAAAATTGGTTTTTAAATGTCAAAGTTATGAGGTAACAAACATACGCGTGGAATCGAGTAGGTACACCAGTTTTTTGAAGTCGGTGAATAATAATTTCTTACCAATAATATTAAGAAGGCGGTTGCAGCTGAACCGAATATAGCACGGAACGACATTTTGTTATCTTAAATGCAAACGTTCTGTGCAGTGAACATCGCTCTGAGCGTTATATACTACAGGTTTCCATACAAATGGTAATTGCTGCGGTATGTATGGAACATTGTTTATTATTTTCTATTAATTTGAAATTGGAATTAGCATCAAATGTTATTCTACCCTTGATCTACTTTTTAACAATAATGAAGAGACAATTAATTGTTTAGTCGGTCTCGTATACCTAATGCTAAGTGACGATTTTGTGTAAGATGACATTGCGCATACTTGGAAATATTCATACCCTCTAAAACTCGGTGTAAATTTGTGGTTCCCTTTTATTCCCATTACATTTTAAATGTCAAAAAGGTAAAGTTAATTGTAGTGACTATAACTTAGAAAATAACGAAATTTTACAAAAAAACCTCTGAGGAGTGACATTTTCTTCAATATTTCGTTAATCGATTGACTTTAAAATATTATTTGTATAATTGGTTCAAAATAGGTAGAAAATCTTTCAAAAATTATTGAAATTTTATATTTCTTACATGATTTTTATACACCAATTTTTACAACATGAATGATACCATACCATATATGATAATGGTTAATGAACGATAAGTAAAAAATTTAAGAGACCTTAATTGTAGCTCGTAAAAAAAGCAACAAAATAGTATTGCATCAAAATTTACGTATCTCAACGGAGAACAGAATTATTGTAAAAAACAAACTGGATTAAAAACTCTTTTCAAGATGGCGGAATAAGCACATAAGAAATCTTGGTCGAAAATTTTAAGTTCAGCTTTTTTATGCTCTCCTCACGTCATATTCAAAATTCCAACTATACAAAATGTAGGCAACCCCATAGTTGCGCCGTCTTGAGAGCAGGCAACCTATGCGTTTTCAGTTCTGTTTCGTTTTTTTTTTAACCTATGCGTTTTCAGTTCTGTTTGGTATATTATTTCGCCTAGTGAACGATTTTTTTAAAGAACAGGCCAAATGGCACGTCGATTCTCTTTATACGATCACTAACGAGATGCGAATGTCAGATCTTGATCACGTGACCTGTCGATAGCAAATGTCATTCCCATACATCTTTCTAGTTTTCGAAGCGTTAGCGATCGTAGAAAGAGAGTCAACAAGCCACTTGGCTAGGGGGGCAAAAGTTGACCAACAATTTTCCGTTTTAAATTTGATATTTTTTATTGTTTGGCCGCAATAAAACTAGGCAACCTATGTGCGATGGAGTCAATGTGAATATTATCTATCATTTATTTTAATCACTATTAAATAACAGATGAGGGTATATGTACATATATTTCTATTAACAAATCATATTTCTTTTATTACTTTTGAGTTCGTTTAAAACTTGTGTGTTTTTTATGAATGTTTACGTCGGCGTTTCAGGTATCTCTGCAACAGCTGGTAATAATGTGGTTTTCAATAGAGAGATCTGAGGTTCGATCCTCAGTGCGGTTAAATTTAATTTTTTTCTTAAGTTGGCTGCATAGATTTACAACACATAGATAGTGTGTAGTCGCAGGATTCGTAAGTCGTTTTATGTGCCCCGAAATGGGAGCCCTTGACACATCGCTACGCTACGATATGTACGCTTGTGTGGCGAAGGTAATTAGCGTAGCTTAAGTTTGGAGCGAAGAATTGTTAGGTGCTGCGGGTCTATGGGTTATTAGTCTTAGGTTGGTTGATATTTGGTCTGTTGGTAGGCTTCCGTGGTGTTTAGTCACAACCGTTCCGTTAAAAGTACCAACAACCGATTTTGCGATCCGGTATGAGCTGCGTAGAAATCGTCAGAGGTATGGGTAAACTCGAATTTCTTCCTAGATAACCTGTTACCATATTAGACTGCATTGTCACATAACGATCAGACGAGATCATACTCAACTTTTCATTAAATAAAAAAAATAATAATAATACTAATTGAATGATGAAACATCTATTCCATTAGTATAATTGAATAGTGAAACATCTTTTCAATTAGTAAGGACATCAGAAAACAAATAAATTGCCTACCTATTATTTATTTGTGTGCCTAAATCCGATTCAAACGAAATAAAGTTTTATGTTTCTCTGAGCTAAACTTATTTATGAATTATTTATTTGTGATAACAGCGTAGCTTAATTTCCTTGTAAAATTACAGAGAAAAGAAAAACATGTATTTTTAACCGACTTCTAAAAAGGAGGAGGTTCTACGTTCGACTGTATGTATGTTTATTTTTTTTTTTTTCAATACTTATCTCAAACATAAGTTATAAGAATTTTAGTTTCAAATTAGATTAAAAAGTGGCAAACTTTATTAAAATAAATTGATAATTGCTTCACACAAGTTTACAATATTAATAAAAGTATTACAATTTGATTAAAACAAAACAAGAATTTAAAAACATATTTTATATATAGAAATTAATTATATTTTCGATTGTAGTTTATTTTTACTAACAACGTCAGCACATTTATTTCACTAGAATGAAAGTATAGATTCACAGACATCGATCTAGGAAAGGTATCTAGTGAAGAAATACATCATGAATACGTAATTATATATAAAATGTAGTGTCAGTTTGTGATTTCAAAATAACTGTATTGTAGGAAATAAGTAGTCTGAGAAGGATATGACGTCACTCGGCTATCTCGTGTTGGTTCGTCCCGACGTTAGGTGGCGCTGGTCGTTTCCGTGCAGAGTGGAAGTGATTGGATGGAAGCGACTGGTGGCGCCACTCACCGCTGGCGGTACAGTCGGTTGCAATGTGCTGGTGGTGGTCGATCCGCCAACATTTCCCGTGGAGTAATCATTCTCAGATTATGCTTAACTAGCTGACGCATCGCGGTTTCACCCGCGTGGTTCCCGTTCCCGTAAGAATACGGGGATAATATATAGCCTATAGCCTTCCTCGATAAATGGGCAATCTAACACTGAAAGAATTTTTCAAATCGGACCAGTAGTTCCTGAGATTAGCGCGTTCAATCTAACAAACAAACAAACTCTTCAGCTTTATATATTAGCATAGATTAGGCAGGCAGAATGTCTCTCTGTCTCGAGTAGTGAACTCTGTATTATTTTGGGTACATTTTGATTTATTGATTGATTAAACTGTCCTGATAAATATTGTGAAAACCTTTGTTCTACATTGGTTTTCTTATTTTTTAATCCACTTCTGAGTAGTTTTCTAACTGTGTTATATCAAGTGCCAGTGGCGGATTTACAAATTTGCCGCCAGTAGGCTATTGAATTTCTGCAGCCCCTACTGGAATCTGAAATTCGATAGGTATCCTAGTTCGTAATCAATACAAATACTTTAAGCCTTAAATTGTGTCAATAAAATTGTTAGTCTTAATATTTTAGTAGGACTGTACAGGACGTACGTTACTATATTAAAATTATCGTTACATTATCTTTATTTCTGTAGAAGAGAAGAAGTTACATTATCTTTTTTTAGGTAAAATTTGCCGCCCCCTAAAATCAGCCGCCCTAGGCTAGAGCTAGCTTACTGGTAAATCCACCACTGTCAAGTGCGTCTCTACGCAACACCGAAACACGAGCAAGCTTTGTTTAACATTTTTTTGTCTCTATGTCTGTTTGTTTGTCGGGGCTAATCTTTGAATCGCCTGAACGGATTGTGATGGGACTTTCTCTGGAAGATAGAAGATGTTATTGAATAACATAATATAGGATAGTTTTTAGAAATGTATGGTTTCCGCGGTATTTGTGGAAAACTGAGCTTCACGTGGAAGAAGTCGCGGGCGTCCGCTAGTCGATATATAAAGAGACCTTAATATGTTCGTAGAGATATGTGGGTGTGGGAAACAAAAACAACAGTTTGTTTACATAATCAGTTTATTAATTAATAATGAATAAATAACCAACTGCAGTGGCGCATTTTATTCGCTTTGTACAAAATAACGTTCCATTTTATTTAATAAATACCAATGTCCAATTTAAATGCATATATTTTATTTATTATTTAGCTTTACGGAATTGAAATTTTCGAATATCTTCTATAATAGTTCTCGTTTTTTTCCCCGATAAAGATGGCTGCCGACTTTAGACCTGAGAAAAAAGATTTAAATTAAATTAATGATTTATTACTATCTACTCTTTACTAGGTTGTAGGAAAATTTTTTTATCACTCGAAAGTAACATTATTTGTAATATATATACAAATAATTTTACTTTCATGTAATAAATATGATATTTAATATTTTATCCCCGTATTCTCACGGGAACGGGAACTACGTGGGTGAAACCGGGAGGATAGTTTTGACATGACACTTAAAACCTGTGGTCAGGGCTCCAGAGAAAAGAACCTCCTCATAATACCTACGCAGCATCTTAAGGATTACTGCTCGACCCTTGACGTGCTAGAATGCGATGTCTCTCTCTTACACTCTCTTACACATACTCTTACTTTCTATTAATTTTTGTCTTTCATTTATTTATTAGTTCTTTTTTTTTAATTTTTAACAATGTTAATATAAATATAAAATACAAAACTGACGCTGGGTCGTACCTAGTAAGGCATCTCAAAATCGATAAGGCCATACTGAAGAGCAAGTTGTTGGTGGATTATCTTGGCTACTTGATTATGTCTGTGCAAGTATTCGCCGTTAGCAAGGTGAGACACACCTAGACACAATATGCCTGAGGGACTCCCCAGGACGATGACACGCTCGACAGAATTCTAGAGTGCCATTTTTCATAGTGTGTTTCCGGTAGTTTCTCGTCTTTATAACTTCGTCCATAATTGCACAGACAAAACCTTCGGTTTCCCCAAAGAGGTCACCGAATTGCAACCAAGGTACAGATGTTATTTGATCTACGTCCGGCCCAGTAAGGGCCTTGTAGTATCGTCCATGCAACTCCTTGCTTTTCCATATTGCCACACGATCTGAGTTACTAATTACTATACTCGTACTTTCTATTACTCTTACTTTTTTACGTAACTTTTGTCGTACTCACCAGAGAGGAGGACATACACCGCTTCGCCTTTTCGGGCTATTTTAAAAATATGCGACCTCTGAGCAATCTCACTCACTCCGCCGGAGATGAGCCCCACGATGTCGACGATGGCGTTGAGTGTGTCGATACAGCGCTCTTCCTTCCTTTTTTTTATTCTTTGCAAGTTAGCCCTTGACTACAATCTCACATGGTAAGTGATGATGCAGTCTAAGATGGAAGCGGGCTAACTTGTTAGGAGGAGGATGAAAATCCACACCCCTTTCGGTTTCTACACGGCATCGTAACGGAACGCTAAATCGCTTGGCGGTACGTCTTTGCCGGTAGGGTGGTAACTAGCCACGGCCGAAGCCTCCTACCAGCCAAAAAACCATCATCCTTGTTGATGATGAGAGCTTCTAGCCTCTGCTAAACAAAACATGCGGTGTCTGAACTACTTACTCCGCCATACAGGAGCCGCTTGATGTCTACCATGGCGTTGAGTTTGTCCACACAGCGCTTCACCTTGTTGATGATGAGATCTCCTCATCTCTGCTAAACAAAACATGCGGTGTCTGAACTATTGTACTTACTCCACCATACAGGAGCCGCTTGATGTCTACCATGGTGTTAAGTTTGTCTATACAGCGCTTTACCTTGTTGCTGGTGAGATCTCCTAGCCTTTACTAAGCAAAATATACGATGTTTAAGCCCCTACTCACCCCGCCGGAGATGAGTCCCACGATGTCGACGATGGCGTTGAGTTTGTCGATACAGCGCTCTATCTTGTTAATAACGAGTGCTCCTAGCAGCGATGTACCAGCCCTGCAAATGAACTCCTATCATCATCATCATCATCATATCAGCCGATGGACGTCCACTGCAGGACATAGGCCTTTTGTAGGGACTTCCAAACATCACGATACTGAGCCAGCTGCATCCAGCGAATCCCTGCGATTCGCTTAATGTCGTCAGTCCATCTGGTGTGGGGGATATCCACCAGTAAGCACCTGATGACTGATTTATTTTAATAGGTTGATAATAATGATCAAAATAGAAAATAGGCCAGCTGTAATTAGACAGTTATTAGTGTAGGCAAATATGCAAATGCATAAAATCTGAACTATAATTATTAAACTGTTATACTAATACCTAGTACCTTATTATTGCTGAACAACTAACTTCAGCAACTAACAATTTTTTTTATTAGGAAACTATAATAACTTTCTTTTTTTAAGTTTGACTCGAACCCTGGCTCTAAATAGTGATAAAAAATATTTTAACTGTGTTTGAAATAATGAAAATAGGCAATTAGGTCTACATGTACTTACACTTGACAATGTACGCAGGATATTATCTGAAAAAAAAAGAAGAATTACAAAAAAAATAACAAAATTCATAATAATTACTACATCCTACTTATCCTACTGAGATGAAGAGCCGTGATAGCCCAGTGGATATGACCTCTGCCTCCGATTCAAGAGGGTGTGGGTTCGAATCCGGTCCGGGGTATGCACCTCCAACTTTTCAGTTGTGTGCATTTTAAAAAATTAAATATCACGTGTCTCAATCGGTGAAGGGAAACATCGTGAGGAAACCTGCATACCAGAGAATTATCTTAATTCTCTGCGTGTGTGAAGTCTGCCAATCCGCATTGGGCCAGCGTGGTGGACTATTGGCCTAACCCCTCTCATTCTGAGAGGAGACTCGAGCTCAGCAGTGAGCCGAATATGGGTTGATGACGACGACTTATCCTACTAATAATATTATAAACGTGAAAGTTTGTATGGATGTTTGGATGTTTGTTACTCTTTAACGCCGCTACTACTGAAGCGATTTGGCTGAAATTTGGAATGGATTTTACTATGGATTATGAGACGAATATCTTAGCATTCCATGGATTCACCGTGCGGGTGCCGGGTCCATCGCGTGGTAGAGAGAAAAACTCCGAGCAGTCTTGAACTTGTGACTACAGGATGTAGGGTTAAGGAATTCCTTGACGATCAATCATCACTCCCCGTTCTCTGCTCGTGTTGTTCTCCCTGCCTAGCCAGGATGGAAATAGATTTTACTATAGATTAACACATAGGTTACATTTTATCCCAAAAAAATCCATGGTACCCCGAGATTTGCGAAAACTAATGATTTTGTTGATATGAATGTTTGCTACTCTTTCACGTCTCGACTACTGAACCGAATTAGATGAAATGGTATTGTGATATTATAGCATGGATTAACATAGGCTGCTTTACATTCCGGAAATATCCATGGTTCCCGAGGGATTTGTGAAAAACTAATTCCACGCGGACGAAGTCGCGGGCGCCTGCTAGTTATAACACATTAATCTTCTATACATGCAATAAAGTACTCCGCGTGTGTTTGTCTGTCTGTTCCCCCTATCCTTATCCCCTATACCTTATCCCTACAGTAACGGGTACTACGCGAGAGAAACCGCGGGACTAGTTTAAAATAAATTTCGAATTTATACAATTTATATGAATCAGATCGCTAGTTACATCGCAACACTTACCATAAGCAAAATTGGCACCAAGACGATAAGGGGAGGGAGCCTTGACACCATACGACACGATGACGACATAGTTATCAAGACCACAGCGACTGTCCGACTAATGGTAAGTCGATTCAGCACTGTCTTATATACTTGGAATTCCTTTTGAAAACTGTAAGGCTGATTGCACATTGTCCTGACAGTAAAGCCTTAAGTTACAAAGGCTTAGGCTACATACATACATTTTAAGAAATTAAATATCACGTGTCTCAAACGGTGAAGGAAAACATCATATATACATAATATCTGAGAAGTTTCTTAATTCTCTACGTATGTGACGTCTTCCAATCCGCCTTGGGCCAGCGTGGAGGACCCAAAGCCTTAACCATCTCATTCTGAGAAGAGACTCGTGCTCAATATTGAACCGAATATGGACCGATATTTTTTTTTTACATAAGTACGGTATATAAAAATCTTACTTAGGTATCCCTAATGAGTTTTCCTTTCAATCTATACTAATATATAAAGCTGAAGAGTTTGTTTGTTTGATTGAACGCGATAATCTTAGGAACTACTGGTCCGATTTGAAAAATTCTTTCAGTGTTAGATAGGCCATTTCCCGAGGAAGGCTATAGGCTATATATTATTCCCGTATTCCTGCAGGAACTAGAACCACGAGGTTGAAACCGCGCGGCGTTAGCTAGTATTGTTATAATTACTCAGAAATTCAGCCTCGTCCTAGTTTCCACTGTGTGCTGTATTGTGGACTCACTCGAAGCGTAGCTAATGCGAGGCTGTCACATTGTTTGCATCTCTTTTGAGAAATTCATTCATAAACAAATTATTAAATTGCAATTATCTAAACAAAATAATATTATTTTCTTGAGGACTCTTTACTCTGGAATGAAGGAGGCTCTGCATTTTCATAACTATTTCCATAACTTTTTCACCAATGCAGTGATTTATGATGAAAACAACTTTTTAAACTATCATCATTAGTGACCCGTTTTCAGCTCACTGTTGAGCACGAGTCTCCTTTCAGTATGAGAGCACAGATATTCAGTCAGTTGAATGATACTGCTGCGTGTGGTTTCTGGAGTCACACTGGGTTGTAGTTAAGGACTAAACGTCTAGAGGTGTAACCTAAGAAACTCTACGTACGTTTCTTCGGAATCAGATGGTTCATAGTTTTCATATAGTAATACGTAGCTTTGTCGTGCCTAAGGGCTCCCCCACACGGGTCACCACAAAACGCCGCTACCGGCATATTTCCTCTAGTTTTAATACATTTTATATGGACCGCCACACGCTACAATCGCCGCTGCTCGTATCTTGTGGCCCGCGCCGGCCACTAAACGCCTACAAAAAACGCCGCAACACGCCACTCGCGCCGTTTATGATAATGCATATATGGGTTAAAAAATTAGCAGCCACCGACCACAAGTGTCGACCACCGGCCACAAGTGGCTGTGTCGCGCTTTAGCTACTTTAGTGGCCCCTTCTTGCTTCTTGCAGCGGCGTTTGTGGCTGTCGCGTAAGGCCAGTGTGCGGCGACATTATGGTTTATACCAGAGTTTCCCAAACTTTATTGTGTCGTAGACCCCTTGCCATGTTTTTCCGTGTCGGGTAGACCCTCTACTTACCTAATATTGTTTTGCTGTAAATTTCTAACTGTAGTAAAGTTTAGTGTTAAAAACTTAAAATAAAAACACATATTAATTTATACATTTATTAATTGATTTTAAATTAAAACTACTCAAAATCAAATTTTGTATCTGTTATGTAAAATATACGTAACATTAAATAAACATACAATAAACTATAAATATAATAACATAAGCAATAAATCAATATATTTAGTGAGAAGAATGAACCTGATGCTTTAATAATAAAGATATAAGATAGTATGATGTAAGTAAATAGGTATTATCAGTGTATGTGTTTAGATTCACCCCCTCCACCATCGTGGCCCCCAAATTTTTTCTCGCTGACGTAGACCCCTTGCAGGTTGTCATAGACCCCTAGGGGTCGATATAGACCACTTTGGGAATCACTGGTTTCTACAGTTGCGGCCACTGGTCGTGGTCGTGCGATAAGTCTCTAAAAACAAACGATATATCGTCATCGTCCCGTAGTCGTCCCGCACCCTATCCTGGTCATTGGACTGCGAGGGTGCGGGAGCGCGGGGCACGGGGATGAGGGGCGCGGAGTTTGCAGACTTCAGTCACTCGCGTTCAGTAGTGGCGCGACGGTCGTACCGCGCTTTCGCGTACGTTGTTGTGTTTACCCCCATTCGTATTACGGTGAGTACGGATCATTCTGAGTTTGGATCCTGTTTTTTAGTTTCCGATTATTGTTGTTGTGTTCCATAATATTTGTGAGTATACAGAAATCTGCATAGATGACACAAGTCTCTGATAATCTACTGTTCTGTTGTGTTTTTCAACGATGACACTGAGGTTCTTCTTACTTATCAAGCATGGCAAGTTGATGCTTTAATGGTTTTTTTTTCTGGATAAATGAATGAACATACTCTTGCTGCATCACCATAGTGTTTTTCAAAGCAAACTCCATTAGTTTTTCTTGGTTAGGTGAGAGAGCTGGGAGATCCAATGATAACCTTATGTCAACAATTCATTCATTACAATTGATGTATTTATTAATGAGAAAGACAATTGTATCAGCTATCATCATCACTAATAATAATAATAAGTAATAATGGTGAATATTGTAAAGAATGATGATTTCAAAAGAGTTTGTTGAGTTTACTGTCATGTACTCTCAGCAGAACATGCCTTCCGAACCGGTGGTTTCGCTACAAATAGAAAAACTTGATGTTTCAAAAGTGCTGGTTAGCTCTACTTATTTTATTAATTTACTTTATGTATTTATAATAATTGATGATTTTTTATTTTGACTCCAAGATGAATTTACCTATAGCTATTATAGTCTTTTATTGACACCGACGATGCAACACAAGGATTTCAATAGTTATTTCAGAAAATGGTTATAATTTTAGGTTCTAATTTTTTATTCTTTGTAGTTGTGGGTACACATCAACGCGATTGTCAAAAGCTTGTTTGTTTCCTTATATATTTGAAGCCAAACGTATATCCCATATCCAATTGACTTCATTTCATTAAGTTGAAACGAAAACCCGAAAATGAACATTACCTTCATTTTATGAAATCTTCGTGTTTTCTATAAATAAGTCGACGAATTTATCAGCTTTCATCAATTGTTTATTAAAAAAGGCCAAGCCAATTTTCATCATCATCCTTTTTAACGGATCGCTACAGGGCCAGACTTCCTTTTGTTTTGTTGATAGTTTATTCATTCATTCATTATCAACCCATATTTGGCTTACTGCTGAGTTCAAGTTCTCTCAGAATGAGAGGGGTTAGACCAATAGTCCACCACGCTGGCCCAATGCGGATTGGCCACTTCACACATTCAGATAATTAAGAAAATTCTCCGTTATGCAGGTTTCCTCACGATATTTTCCTTCACCGTTTGAGACACGTATTTTAATTTCACACAACTGAAAAGTTGGATGTGCATGGCCCGGACCGTATCGAACCCATCTCCTCCGGAATCTGAGGCAGAGGTCATATCCACTGGGCTATCACGGCTCTTGCTGATACGAGTAGTAATCTCAATCGATGGCTAAACGTCGTTTTGGAGGTGTAAATCTTTAGACCAGCCAAATTCAAAATTTGAATAATGTGCTAAAACAAAAGTCACGGAAATACAATTTTTGACGTATTTGAATGGTAATGAAAAGATCAATAGGATTAATATTTACTAATACAACTGTATTATTTATTTATTTATTATTCAACAAACAACACATTGAAATTAAGCCTAACCATAGTGCAACACAAACCACAGTTAGTTTTACTGTGCACTGGTTATTATTGCATAATACAATATTTAGGAACAAACAGAACATTATTAACAAACAGAAGAGGATAAATAAACAGATTAACAAACAGAAGAGGATAAATACCAAGAATAATCATTATAGGGTAGTTAAATAAAAGTGTGAGTGAACCGGTGCTGCGACGCTTCACAGGCTGTCCCAAAAAATAATTCTTTAGTTTCCGCTTATGTAGGTACGTTCGTGATTGGTATCTTTTAGAAGATTCTTTATCGCATCCGGAAAATCGTTAAAGATTGTTGGAACAATATATTTCAGCCTTCTCTTACCATACCCATTTATGAAGTTCGGTACATACAATTTACATTTTTTTGAACTTCTTAGTTGTTTATTGTATGTAATTTCCTTCAGTTTAGGTTTTATTTGAAGATACTGCTCTGTTATTATGGAATATTAAAGTAGCTATTGCCCACGTGTAAATCTTCCGGAACAATATGTAGGTACATTGATCTTTGTCGGAAGGTATTACTTATGTCTTTCTATAAACCGCTAACAACTAGGCCATAACCTTTATGCTTGTGAAAGTACCACTAAACAGCTATTGTGGCTTTAAATTCTACATTAAACAGCACGAGTTTCAAACTCGAGGTTACGGTGAAGTATTGCCGAGTTTCTCGATCTACCCCCACCTCTCCTCTTACCCGTGTAACCCGCGGAGGCGACAAATTCCTCGGGAAAAATTCACGCAATAACAAGTTGAGGGACGCGCCGCGCGCGGAATTCCGTTTATTGTTCTGCAGCATTCCGTCACCTCACACCATCTCTGATATTACGCGAATGCCTACTCCTGTGACACTTTTGCTTCGAAGACCACTTGGTTTCACAGGTCTTACATCTAGGTCGAGAGTCTCATAAGCATTTGACCTTGAATTTGTAGTGGAAAACGATCGCCTTTTGTTAAAGAGCGTGTAATGTAGGGCGAGCACGCCTGTACCTTAATATATTATAAACCACTCCACTCCGCCTACAGTATAAGTATCTGTAAACTACCTGTGTTATATCTATTGTCTGCCACAAACGCAACTTTCGTCTCACAGGTGTCGCATCTAGGTATATCTAATCTCACAAGTATTTGAACCTGATTAGTGGAAAACGATTATGCAAAAATATAATAAATACCCTACGTTGTCTACGAGCATAATAGCAGCGAATTATGCTCGTAGACAATGTAGAGCAAAGTCCGGGACTTGTGACCGATGGATGTAGGGTTAAGGAATTCCATCTACAGTCGGAATTGGATGACGTATTGCCGCAGTACAAATTAGGATCGAGAAACTAAAACTTTAAATGCGCGTCTAAGAAATATTGACGACGTATATAATATAAACATAAGACTGCGATGTCTGGCGTTCCTCAGGTAAAAGAGTGAAGGAGGACCTAAACCGAAAAAATCTTGAGTATGTCACGACAACAACAGAAACGTCTGCTAATTTTGCGAACGGCTTTCGTGGCGCACTGGTTTCGTGGCGATTTAGTTTTTCTTAACTGGCCGAGATCTGGCTGGTGGGAGGCTTCGGCCGTGGCACGGGTTGTAACTAGTTATCACCCACAGAACAAAAAATGCTAAAGCTAAACCACCCTACCGGAAAGACGAACCGTACGATGTAGTGTAGAAACCGAAAGGGCTGTGGATTTTCATCCTCCTAACAAGTTAGCATACTTCCATCTTAGATTTGCATTGTGAGATTATATTCAAGGGCTAACTTGTAAAGAGTAAAACAAAAAGAAATCTCTGTGGCTGTATATATATATATATATATATAAATAGCGGTTTTCGAGTGGGCGTAGTCGTTTTAAACTTCAACAATGTTGGCTATTTATAAAACGTCACGGAACTACCTCAAGTTACACTCCAAACGAGCAGTTTTTGTTTTGGCTGCTCGGTCCCATTGTGGTCGCATTAATTGGTCTCTCGGGGCTCGACGGAATCGTTCCCGCTATCTGCGAGAGTTCCACCGCTCTCCAGGCGAAGCTTGGCGGCGAAACGGCTGCTTTTGAATGAAAATTAATATCATTATTACGTTCCACGTCTTTGTTCACGGTTATTATGTTGTATAAAAATTTTAATAAAAAAAATTCAACCAACTTCCAACTCAAAAACTAACTTTAACTAAAAAGCAAAAAATAACATCTTACCTATGTGCTACCTTCTGATCAGTTTGAAGCCGGTGCCAAGCCAGTGATGTTTTAATTAAATACGTTTAAACTACAAAATTTCTGTGGTTATTCCAGAAACAGCTTTAATTAAAACACGACACTGACTTGGCACCGCCTTCAAACTGATCAGAAGGTAGCACATAGGCAAGATGTTATTTTTTGCTTTTTAGTTAAAGTTAGTTTTTGAGTTGGAAGTCGGTTGAATTTTTTTTATTAAAATTTTTATTTTTTTATTTTTAGTGTTAGCATTCCCACTGCGTGTGTACAGTCACAACCTATCTAAGTGGAAAGTTCTTATCAATACAAAATTATCAAGTCCAAACACAAGGTAGCTACTGTGAGCCGTCGAGGAGTTCTCTTCACTGTGCTTCGTCATCATCACCAGACCCTTAATACAGTCGCAATCCATCTAGGTGGAAAGTTCTCATCAATACAAATTTATCAAGTCCAAATACAAGGTAGCTACTGTGAACCGTAGAGGAGTTCTCTTCACTGTCCCTCGTTTTCATCATCAGACCCTTAATACAGTCACAATCCATCTAGGTGGAAAGTTCTCATCAATACAAATTTATCAAGTCCAAACACAAGGTAGCTACTGTGAACCGTCGAGGAGTTCTCTTCACTGTCCCTCGTCTTCATCACCAGACCCTTAATACAGTCACAACCTATATAGGTGGAAAGTACTCATCAATACAAATTAATCAAGCCCAAACAAAAGGTGATTGCTGTAAATCCTTGACGAGTTCCATCGTCTGTGTTTCGGCTCCATCATCAGACCAACTCCAAACCATCATAAAGTTGTAGTGGTTTAAAATACCTTATGGAAACACTAATAAACGTACTAGCCCGTTCTACAACTTTCGAAAGTTCCCCTCAATTTCTCCAGGATGCCATCATCAGATCCTGACATGAAAAAAATGGGACCACCCTGGAAGTAAACCCTACAAAACAAAAAAAAAAAAAAAAAACATACATACAGCCGAACGTAGAACCTCCTCCTTTTTGGAAGTCAGTTAATAAAAGAAGATGTAATGACTGAAATCTGGAAAGTTATGCTTAGATAGTTTAAGCATACCATTCCTCTCAAATCATACCTTTCTCGATTAAGGTTTTGCCCAATATGGGCAAAATTGGGCGTAGACAAGATAATGATATGATGAATCATAGAAGACTGACGAAAAAGTATCATAAGGTGATAGTAAATGGAAATATTTCCGTTAAATATTTTTCCGGCATATTTTTCTGACCTCACTTAAGTGGGATAAGGGAAAAGAGATGATGAGTGAATGGAAATGTTGAGAGGAACATTCCTGAACCAAATCCAGGACATTCTCAATAGGCAAGATAGAGTCAAGGCTCTAAGTCGATGAAATCACATCACACTAATATTATAAAGGCGAAAGTTTGTCTGTAAGTGTGTGTATGTTTGTTTCTCTTTTACGCTGCGACTACTGAAGCGATTTGGCTGAAATTTAATATGGAAATAGATTTTACTCTGGATTAACACATAGTTACTTTTCACCCCGGAAAATCCATCCCGCGGGATTTATGAAAAACTGAACTCCACGCGGACGAAGTCGCAGGCGTCCGCTAGCTGTGTAATAAGATCGATGAAAATGGAAGAAGAAACAAGATACAAGGAATGTAGCAAGTGGAAGGACATGGGCTTCGCCCGACAGTACGGGAATTAATTTTCCAAATTGTTCAATACATCAGCTTATCTTTACAAAGCTTATTCTCGCTTCATAATGGGGATGATGACAAGGTTTGAATATATTGATTTTTATGATACATTCGGGCAATTAAGGTCAATGTTAACTAATTTATACATAAAAAGCAAAGATTGTCTGGATATTTGCAAAACAAATAAGATTATAAAATTTCAAAATCTATTAAACTCTTTTATTGTAATTAGATGAAAATTCATACAGTTTTAGCTTCCTTACATTAATATGACATTTTTTAATAAATGAACTATAAACATAAACATGCTGAATGCTCATGCAAATCTAACGATCATTATGTACCTACGACGGCATTAGTTCGTGCCATTTTGTATGGGACGTTTTCAGGGATCCGCGGTAGTGCCGCAAATCTGACCGTTTAAATCCATGTAGCTCCGAAAGTAATGATCGCAGATACCCTGTTACTTTTACAAAATTGCTTTACTATTAGCATACTCTTAATTTATATACAATTTAACATCATCCCTATTGAGAATAACAAGTGTGCGAGTAAATCTGAACACTTGTTACTAGATACCATGCTGTCCGAGCCGCCTGGGGCATCCCGCGGGGCTGATAGCATGAACATGACACCCGGAACGCGGCACGATATCACGAGAATTTAAGCGTGCTTTTGCGGACACTATTTTAATTTAGGTCTGCTAGACCCACAGAACAATGAAATATGACGGTCTCTGTGGCGCAGTGGTATGCGCGGTGGATTTACAAAACGGAGGTCCTGGGTTCGATCCCCGGCTGGGCAGATTGAGATTTTCTTAATTTGTCCAGGTCTGGCTGGTGGGAGGCTTCCGCCGTGGCTAGTTACCACCCTACCGGCAAGGACGTACAGCCAAGCGATTTAGCGTTCCGGTACGATGCCGTGTAGAAACCGAAAGGGGTGTGGATTTTCATCCTCCTCCTAACAAGTTAGCCCGCTTCCATCTTAGACTGCATCATCACTTACCATCAGGTGAGATTGTAGTCAAGGGCTAACTTGTAAAGAATAAAAATTAAAAATAAAAAAAATAAAAACAAAGAGCGCTTAAACTGCAAATAGACCCCATAGACGTTCTACCGGAATTTTGATTTACTTTTAAACATCATCTTATCTGTATGTTTTTATTTTTAAAATTTCGGTGGTAATAGATATTCAAATAGAGAAAATATTAATCTATAGTAAAAAATAACCTTGTCATGTAAGCGTTTTTTCTTGCATTTTCGTTGGCAACTGGATCCAATAGTGACAAAACCATGCATAGACAAAATCAAAAGAAAAATTAAATCGAAATTTGTTTATTTCTAGTATTTTCAGTTTACAAGCACTTTTGTAACGCAATTAACAAATGAAACTCGAAACTTGATTTCGAGTTTCATTTGTTAATTTTTCATACCTTAAATACGCCAAGGTCACAAGTCCTGGGATCTGCTCGAGGTGTTTCCTCTACGACAAAATGATGCAAACACTGTTGCTACTACCCGTCACGTTATAAGAGTCATATAAGTGGAAAAAGCCCGCTTAAGCGTTGCTTAAGCTCTTTATGTTTGTAAGCTGAAGCTCCTAAATAAGACAAGTGGTAGGTTGCCTTTAACAAACATATCCTACTTGTCTTAGCAGAAGTAATGTGTGTGAATACTTCGAATAACCTAGTCATAACCTGTCCACGCTAATGACTATGTTCATAAGTCTGTTCGCACGGACTCCGACGCGGATCCTCTGCAGTGCACTCACCCGCCGGAAGCGCCCTCACGCGGAGAGCTTTTAATCGGGCCGTGATTTATTCCTCTTCACACCATAACACGCTGTTGACAACTAGGGGAGTTGGTGGCAAGCGATAACCACTCCTATTTTATATACGATAGAGAGCGTTATTGAATGCAATAGATTATTTTTTTACTGTTCTGAAGTTCAATTTACGCAGTGGAGCTATGAGTTTTCTCAGCAACACTCGTCGAAACAATCAGAATATAAACAGTTTTAGTACACTTTTTTGATGGATAACTGATGATTATTATCGGACTTTTTTTTAAAAGAATATTTGCCATATATTTTTAAATATGACCAATATTCCGATTCCCCTCCAACTAGTCGGGAAAGACTGTATTAGGAGTGGGTACGACAATAGATCAACGGAGCGGGGATCGAACGATTTGAACTAAAATAAAACAAATTCACCGTTAAAAGGCCTTGTTCATAACCAGTTCAGCTGGCCTATTCACTATTTTGGTTTTTATTGTCTACCTATTCAAATAAACACCAAATTAACATATCCACCAGTTCGCACCGGCTGATATTTGTTGCATAGAATCTCAATTTCGTAAATGTCAACTAGCATACGTCAAATTACGAGTAGACTGCAGGTTTGCAAAGGCTTGCAAGTGGCAAACCTGAAGTGGTAAAAGTACAGGGTTCAATCGTTCGAACTTGGTCCTAAGTCCCAATGTGCTGGTAGGAATACTCTGTACCAGAGCAGTGCTACATCCTCGGCAGTTTTTATTTATTGACTAGCAGACACCCGCGACTTAGTCCGCGTGAAAGTCGATGTAAACTTGCAATTACCCCTACCAAACATATTCTATAACGAACATACAGACAGACAGACAGAAAGACGGACAGACGGACAGACAGAAAATGTTTTACTGATTGCATTTTTTGATTCAGTATCGATCACTAATAACCCCCTGATTTCATGTACAGAATTGACCTCTCTACAGATTAATTATCTATGTATACATGTATGTATGTTTGTTTGTACGAATGTTTTTGTTTGTTCATGAAAACCGTATCGGTACAATTGCCTATTATTTTATACGTATCAATAACCTTCTTCTTTTTAAGGAGGTTAAAATCTCATTTGATCAACTATCGATATTCCACGCACACACATACAAGTATAAATTCGATAGAAACTTCTCGACTTTATATTGCTCCAGGAAGCTCTCTAAACGCTTCCTTCCACGGTACAATATCCCTCCGAATACGGATATATCTTTACAAGAGAAAAACTACTTTAATACAAATACAATATAGTTGATTTTCGCATGCGAATAATGTTTGTAACTTTACTGCTGTGCGAAATGCCATTTTGGTGCTATGAGTTAGAGTATAAATTCGATCGTCATAAATAATTGTCTTGGAAACATCTCTGTCACAACTTAATATTGTGTTAAAATTTTTAGATATCCGAAGAGTTTTTCTGATGTCGGGACATTTAAGGAAGTTGTCTTATTATAAATATATTATTTATACCCATTGGAGTTTCTAAGCCTCAGGCAATTAATATAATATGCAATTAATTTATGTTATTTATGTTTTGTTATTTTTTTTAATTAAGTTAAAATATACACCTATATATATAAATACACCTACAGTCTAGTTAAAACATCAATTCAGAATAGTGTTACTGACCTTTATAAACCCTCGCTGATTCTGACCTTGGTACTATCCTCAGGTGCAGCACCTCTACCTCGTCATTATGTCTCCATCTCTGTGTAGTCGTGAGTTTAATAGCACGTTAGACAGAGAGGAGTGTTAGACTTACACTGTCGAGTTTTTTTAAACATCTTTAATGTATAGCGCCACTGACCTTTGTAGACCCTGCTCTTAGCTGACACTGGTGCTGTCCACAGATGCAGCGCCCCTGGAGATGAGCCTCCTTGGCCCGGTGGCCGCCGCTCGCTGTGTCCCTCCCCCGCCCCGCGCCCGCCGCCATGCCGCGCGCCGCCCTCCTCACCGCACTCGCGATCTACTGCACCACTCTTATTGGTAAGTGATTACTATCATTTCTCTTACAGACGTGTCTAATAAATCAATTAAGGAAAGACTGCACCACACTTCAAGTGCGTTCGATGCGTTTGGTTGCACAGTAAAAGAAAACGTATCGTAGCGGTTAAATATCTGGTTAGCGTGTTGCGATGTTAGAGCGGACTCGAAGATTAGAACAGTAAGTACCTACCTAAAAAGAAAAGAGGTATAATTAATCGTCTTACATATAACTCTTTTTATTTAAAACTATTTATCATAACGTAATACTGGTATAATTTAATAGAAAAGAAGACTCAAAATATAAAATTTCCTAAGCTACGAGTAGAATTACACTTAAATCGCATGACGTATTGCGAGTGTATCCCTACTCCTGTCCCTTTAACTTTCGCATAACTCACTTCCCCTCCTCAGACAATGAATGTCGCCGCGAGTCCCGTCCTGCCCCGAGGCCAATCATTAAACAGTGTACCTAATCAATGTTTGGTGTTTAGAAGTCTTTTTTCAAACAATATCAGCGTGTATGAGGACACCCAAACCGCTTTGCAATCAATCGCTTGGTTCCGCATCACAAAGAAAATTACAGAGAACTATAACAATCAAGAAACACGGTCTTTGAAAGTGCGCTTCAACCTTTAGTAGCGCGTGTAAGAAAATAAGACACAAAATGTTTTCAATTTCTACGACCAGAATCACACATACCGTGTTATATGTGTGACTCCAACTCTGTCACTCCAACTTTCGCATAACTCGCTCCGCTTCCCCTGACAGTGAAAGTCTTCTTCCGCGGGTTCCGCCCTGGACAACTCATTAAATACAATCAATCGCTTGGCTCCGCACCACAAAGAATATTACAAGGAATTATAACAATCCGGAAACATGGTCTTTGAAAATGCGCTCCAAACGTCCGTGTAAGAAAAGAATACACAATATGTTTTCAATTTCTACGACCAGAATCACACTTAATTGCGTACAGTGTTGTCTATGTGACTCCACCTCTGTCACTCCAACTTTCGCATAACTCGCTTCGCTCGCTCCGACAGTGAAAGTCTCCTCCCGCGGGCCCGCCCCGGGCAACTCATTAAACAGTGTAATCAATCGCTTGGCTCCGCACCACAAAGAGCTTCCGTTTAGAATTGTTGCGGGGAACTTTGATTTTTGTTCATAAACGATTATAACTTTTAATAGTTTTGCCAAATTTTTGTATCCATGAAGAAAATTAACAAGCGTTCATTAACGCGTTAATAGGTATTGTTCTCGAATGTAGCTACGACTACGTCACGCAAAAATATAAAAAAAAATACGTTTTATGCTTGGATAATTGAGTATTTGGAGAGTAGTCACTATGGTCCAAAACTCCATATTTGTCTCTCATAGAGCTTTACTAGATCTTTTTTTTGCTTTCTCATAGAGCTAGTTGTCTTTTTTTTTGTTTTGGGGGGAAATCTCTTTCTGAGATACCCGACTTACTGGATGACAAGACGGCTTATGTGGAACTTACCACAAAAACTCCCTCAGCGCATTTTGGTTGCCTCCGTTTCACCGTTGCTAGTGCTCGTCTATGAATAAGGTTTTTTTAATACCACGTACAGCAGCTTTGGCCACTCTAAGATGCTATCTGCCCAGATGCAGAGAGCAGGGCACTAACCAATGCGCTACGCGGCCGTTGAAGTGAAGATATCGTGGTCTGCATTTTACGCTTACTGATTTTACATACACATGACATATGGTAAAGGCAAAATGTGCAATCAGCTGTAGAAATTTGCCCATTTATGACACAACTCCCCACTACCCCTATCCCTCCATCTACCCTCTCGTACCCCCTCCCCCACTCGGAAGGCTCGGAAGCAGTAATCTGTCAACGCGACGTCCGTTTCAATCATCCTACATCTTGACGTTGTGTTACATTAGCATGAGCGCAGCGATCTATTACTATTTACCTACATACCGACTTTGATATATAACTAACAGTGATATATGTGTAATATTATTTTAAAATAAACTTGTAATAAATATTTGACATTTACAGTGCAGTATAGATATTATTAATATATTATTTAGAAAATAAAGACTAATAGTATATAGACGAATAGTATGTGTATATAATGAATCTGACAAGATGAAAATAAAACGCCTATACAGTTCACCTACCATAACATTTAAACAAATTTAACTACTTACAGTTTTGTAATGTAGGTAGTAAATATTTCATTTGAGAATTGTGCGAACGGAGAGCACACTAATATGGAGAAGAAGTCCGTAAAACTATTTTTTTATATAAAATAAAATGCATTAAGCATTTAGAAGCACATTAAATTAATAAAATTAAACATTGCGCACAGTACTGACATACTGACTTATAATATACACACATATATAACCTACTTACCTACTTATCTAACTGATTAATAATAACGTTCATTTAAATATTAGTACCGGGATGACCCAATTTTGCTCGATATTTTTTTACGAGTGTTTTCTAAAAATGAAACCCATATAGATCGTTTAAATGCCCCCGAAACCTTCTGCATTCTTAACATGAAAATCGTTGGAGCCGTTTCCGAGATTCGGATTATGTAATGATTTACAAATTTGCTCGTTTATAGGTGTTATTAATATTATTTTTAAAATTATTATTATACTAGCTGACGCCGCGCGGTCTCACCCGCGTGTGGTTCCCGTTCCCGTAAGAATACGGAGATAATATATAGCCTATAGCCTTCCTCGATAAATGGGCTATATAACACTGAAAGAATTTTTGAAATCAGACCAGTAGTTCCTGAGATTAGCGCGTTCAATCAAACAAACAAACTCTTTAGCTTTTAATATTAGTATAGATTTTTAATTTCAGAGTGGCCATGATGAAATATTTTATTATTGTAAATCTCGTTTATTAAATGAATTATGGTCTAATTTCGACTACTCGGCGACCACTAGTTCTAATAATTTTGGTATGCCTTCTACAGTTTTAGCATTCCGTAGCATGACAGCAGCTTTCGAACGGTAAAGTTAAGTTTCCCTAAATCGATTTCCAAATTAGTTCAGAACTCTTGGCATGACCTCGACTAGAATTTGGCCGGTTACCTTACTCAATTTGTTCTGTTATTTACTTAATTATGTTAGGTAGGTATATTATTATTTTTTCAAGTTTTTAATTCAATTTTTTGTCTCTCATTTATTTATTAGTTTATTTTTTTAGTTTTTTAACAATGTAATATTAATTTAAAATACAAAAAACTATTAAAAATTTATAAAAAAAATGCAACCAGTGGTCAGGGCTCCAGAGTGAGGAACCTCCTCACAATACGCGCCGTTTCAAGAATCACTGCCTTTAATCAATTCAATCTTTATTAGCTTTCCTGGTATTAGTTATTATTCGCTTTGATACGATAATTGTATTATAAATGAGTTTATTTTTAATATATTTTTATTGCGTATATAATAATATTATACACAAAAATATAAAGATAATTGATGAACACGTGTCAACTCTAGATCTGAGACCACACTCAATGCTGACGCGGTGTTTGTTTAGCCCGTAAGCAGAAAAACAAGATAATGTATCTAATCGTGATTGGTCTGGCAAAACAACAATATTGAGCAATTACTCAATATTGTTGTTTTACCATATTTTATCTCCATATCAATCTAAAGGAAATGTTTTAGCCGTGACACGGAGATACATATATTTTGTACCTACCTATTTTTGCTTCTCTAATTTGTCTACTTACTTACTTTGTTTGTGTATATGGAAGATTGTTTTAATCTTACTAATATTATAAACGCGAAAGTTTGTATTGATGTTTGTTTGGATTTATGTTACTCTTTAACGCCGCAACTACAGCACCGATTTGGCTGAAATTTAAAATGTCAAAACACACCTCTGTCAGTTTCTACACGACATTGTACAGAAATGCTAAATCGCTTGGCGGTAAGTCTTTGCCGATGTTTGCCGGTACGATTTCCCATGTGGTAATGATCATACGAAACAACCTGTAGAAATTAATAGTTTTGTCATAAGCTGAAGTATCACACTAATATTATAAAGGCGAAAGTTTGTGTGTAAGTGTGTAAGTGTGTAAGTATGTTTGTTCCTCTTTTACGCTGCGGTTACTGAAGCGATTTGGCTGAAATTTGGTATGGAAATAGATTTTACTCTGGATTACCACATAGGCTACTTTCATCCCAGAAAAATCCATGGTTCCCACGGGGTTTGTGAAAAACTGAATTCCACGCGAACGAAATCGCGGGCGTCCGTTAGTAAAAAATATTTAGATACATAAATCGCTAACTCTTCATTAATATATCGTAGGTCTTATATTGCTCTGCGAGCGGAGCAAAATGGCGCGCGTGCTCTGCGACGCACGAAATAGCTGCAGCGGAGGAAATACTACTTACTCTACATTCCCTAACAGTCTTAGCAGTGAGTTTGTAAGAGTAACTTAACTTGAATATTCCATCTAATTCGGATTATTACCGAAGTTACTACTTCGTATTGTTAGTGCTTCGTCCAGAGTTAGGCGTTAGACTTCGAACACGAGGTTTTGAATTCGAGTATGAAATACTCAGCTTTTTGTTTTTTTTTTCTAATTAATTATTTATTATTATTAGTAAAAATAATACCTTATACCTTAAAAGCTACGTAAAGCTGGCGGTTCCAGGTTCAGCGCCAAGCGATTCAGTGTTCCGGTACGATGTCGTGTAGAAACCGAAAGGGGTGTGGATTTTCATCCTCCTCCTAACAAGTTAGCCCGCATCTAAAATTGCGTCACACTTACCATCAGGTGAGATTGTAATCAAGGGATAACTTTTAATTAAATAAATAAACAAAAAGTCTTCCGAAGAAGGGACACCAGTGAGTACCTTTGTGGCGCTCATGACATACAGTCTGCCAGGGAGTGGCGAGCTAGGAGGGTGCCTATACATTCTTGTGGCAGACCGGCGAGATCTCCTTCCTCACGTTCCTATGCAAGTACACGAAGCAGCTGTGCCCTGTAAGATCATGCATGAGACGGTAGGTCAATGCACCATGGCGCCGTTTCAGCCACCGCTACAGGTGGGGTCGGAGACCTTGCACCGTCCGGAACCATCAGACTAGGCCTGAGCCAACTTAAAAAAATGTTCTAAATGAACTCGAGCTAGGGATCAAACCCTTGACGTAGGTAGGTAGGGTTTAGTGGGTATTCCGCGTGACCAGTTAGCTCAGACCAATTATTGTATAGGACCTGCCTCGCTAGACGTTACTTTTCTGTCAAAGTATATGATCAACGATCTAATGCGATTATAGAAACTGTCTCTATAGTATCGATGTTAAACAGTTGTAATCGTGTTCGTCGGTTAAAGAGCTCCGTAAAAATACCTTTTTGTGTAATTGAATTGTGTAAAAAACGGGCAAAAACTTCTAGTTTATTATAAGATATATGCCAAATCTAAGCTCGTTTTCTTCAAAAAATTACAGAAAATTTTGTTCGTGACTATGAGTGCGATACAGGTCCTTCTATAATTGGTCTGAGCCAGTTAGCGATTCCCACACACCCGGTCGGAGACTGTGTCTGCGCATTCTCCCGCCGAAAAAAAAGGATCAAACCCTTGCCCCCTAGCCAAGTGGGACGTCGATTGTCTTTCTACGATCGCTAACGCTCCGAAAACTAGGAAGATGTATGGAAATGACATTTGCTATCGACAGGTCACGTGATCAAGATCTGTCATTCCCATACATTTTTCTAGTTTTCGAGGCGTTAGTGATCGTAGAAAATTCGTAGAAAGAGAATCGACGTACCACTTGGCTAGAAGGGGTTGTCTTCTATGTTGAATACTAGCAACTGCGCCATATTGTCGTTGGAATATTTGGGAACCGTGACCTCATTTCGGTTGGGAAGACATTGTAAGCTATTTGCGCTGTAAACATTAATGATTGCAAACTTTATTCGAAGAAGGGATTTCGGAGTAGGTAAATTACTTGTTCATTGTTTGAATTTAACAGTTAGTTCGCAACTCGCTGCAGCTGAGCAAACAACTGCGCTTTGCGCTCTTAGTTACATATTCTTTGAGTCTTTTACATTATGATTTTGGCAGTTAGGAAATGTTCTCTTCAACTAACAAGAAACCAGAGGCGTAGCGTGAGTTCTGTCGACTGGAATTTCACCATATTTTAACTATTAGCCCAGGATCCGAGGAACATTTTTATAATTGACTACTACCAATACTATCAAGTTAATTTTCCAAGAGTAACATCATCAACAGAGTGACATCTTGATGTGACGCCCAACTTTTTATATACGAAAAATTTTCATTGTGGTAGCTAACTGGGTTACCAGGTAATACAAATTGCGTGGTACATTATCACGTTCCTACGATTTTCATGCAGCTACTTACGGAAAATTAACTTGATAGTAGGTAATCAATTGTAAGAATGTTACACGTATAAAAGTATTTTATTCAATAGACCAGGGCGCTAACATGTGACCTACGAGATAATCCAGTAAAGAAAAATAGAAAAATTTCTAGCAATAGCGTTGTAACAGGAATTACCTTCATTAACCACATCAGCTACTTACGGAAAATTAACTTGATAGTAGGTAATCAATTGTAAGAATGTTACACGTATAAAAGTATTTTATTCAATAGACCAGGGCGCTAACATGTGACCTACGAGATAATCCAGTAAAGAAAAATAGAAAAATTTCTAGCAATAGCGTTGTAACAGGAATTACCTTCATTAACCACATAATTTTCATTGCGTTGTGACGAAAGAGATCAGGTTACCCGCCGCGATAGGACGACAGTACAGAAAAGTGCCGCACTTGGTCGCATGTTGGCACCGTAAAATCACATAAACTTTTATATATAGTGCAAACATTTTTATGAACTAGCCGACGCCCGTGACTTCATCCGCAGTTTTTCACAAATCCCGCGGGCACCATGGATAGAAAAGTAGCCTTTGTGTTAATCCAGAGTTAAATCTATTCCCATTTTCTAAATTTCAGCCTAATCTTCTCAGTGGCCGCAGCGTAAACGAGGAACTAACATACACACTTATATACACACACACACAAATTTTCGCCTTTAAAATATTTGTGTGATAACCAACAGAGCGAGGTTTTGAAGTGCCATATTTCGTATAATAAATTTCATGAGGCGTGGACATTTGGATTTACTAATTTTTTTTTTCAAATTAAAAAAATGTTTCGAAGCTTCGCAGATCGCCCGGTAGTCGGTTGGCAAGCGCTACCACTTTTGAAGGAAGGAAGGAATTTATTGAGGAAATCCGGAAAGTTTAACAGTGATAAAGCATCAACATTGACAATATTAATAACGTCGTGTGAAGATGAAAGTTCTCCACTTCCTTCCCAAAATATTTGTCATTGATAAATTCGTCAAACGTAACCTCGCCTTAATTAATGTGTTCTTTTAACTCACGCCTAAAGTCAACTTTGTAACGATTGTCATTTGAGAGCCGGTGACGACCACACTTTCGTTATTTTATAATCTACTAGTAAACGTCGCGTGGTTCTCGTTCCCGTAAGAACCATCATTATCATCATCACATCAGCCGTTGGACGTCCACTGCAGGACATGGGCCTTTGGTAGGGACTTCCAAACATCACGATACTGAGCCGCCTGCATCCAGCGAATCCCTGCGACTCGCTTGATGTCGTTAGTCCACCTGGTGGGGGGTCGGCCAACACCGCGCTTACTAGTGCGGGGTCGCCATTCCAGCACTTTGGGATCCAACGTCCATCGGCTCTTCGAACTATGTGCCACGCCCATTGTCACTTCAGCTTCGCAACTCGTTGAGCTGTCGGTGACTTTGGTTCTTCTGCGGATCTCCTCATTTATATTTTTTATTATTTCATCAGAGATACTCGTAAGACGGAGTACCCGTAAGAATACGGGGATAAAATAGCCTATAGCCTTCCTCGATAAATGGGCTATCTAACACTGAAAGAATTTTTCAAATCGGACCAGTAGTTCCTGAGATTACCGCGTTCAATCAAACAAGCAAACAAACTCTTCAGCTTTATAATAATAGTATAGATGAAAGTTTACCATTCCCCTAATATAATGTAGATCATTAAATACGATTAGAAAATACGGAGTTTGGACCGTGAGGTAAAACCGTTTGATCTATAGTTTTTCAGAAGGTTTCCATGAATTGTCTTTTGACTTCATACTTTATTTTCATATTATACCGAGGAAGATATAAAAACTCTTTAAAATAAGACGGTTGAGGCCCTTGAATCCTGCTACCTACCAAACACTACGGTTCATACTCCTTAATAGGGTAGTTTGACTCATATCAAATTTAATATAAACATTATTTATTTTGCACATGAAATAAGGGTCCGAAATATATCGGAATAGTTAATAAAATTTAAGGATTTCTTATATTACTTCATTTAAAAATTAAGTATTTTTTAAAATTTTCCAAGTTAAAAACGCTATCGTCCATGTTGTGACGTCACAATGTTACTTGATATACTAAACTAATTGTTAACTAATATTGTCAAACTTTCCGTTTGTAAGGGATTTGTTACAATGACGTCATGAAACAGTTGAAATATGTATAGACCATCATAGCCGACAGGCGTTTTAGCTCGTATTATCAAAAACATATTTAAAAACTAAAATTTTGATATAATCAGGTCTCAAAAAAAAATTTTTTTTTTCAATATAATAGAACGATAATGAACTATTTAAGACCATTAAAAAGTGTCAACTAGCCTATTGGCTACCGTATTAACCTATGGTAGGAATACCAGCTAACAAACTTTCAGCCTTCCTAAAATAGCGTATGTCTGGCTATTGCAAGCTCTTGTTCTAAATATGCTAATACTAGCTCTTGCAGGGATGACATAAGTCCCTGAGACCGGAACACTTGATATCGCTAGCTCTTTACTACTCCGCAGCGACTATGCGCTCCTGGTACTTCAATGCAATTACTACTTAACTACTATAGTTGAACTTTCTACATTGTCTTTACATTGTCGCATGCAGTTGAACGATAAAAAAGATTGGGAATGAATTGCTCTTTGTTATAACATAGTTGCAATGTGACATTGTTAAAGGGGTGGGTGGGGGTAGTTTTAAATTGCAGTACAAAAGTAAAAACCTAAAGTAAAAACGACTGCTATTCAAGTGCGGTTTATTTGCAATTTATTTAGAAAAATATTGTATAAACTATCGAATTTCTCAAATTGCTGAACAGTCTCAACTTAATACGGATTGCACCGCTAGCTTGTAAGGGTTTTATCTATGTTCTGAGGATTGCACTATTTTTTTATACGAAATTTGGATCACAAACATTTTTTGTCTAAATTGTCCTACTTGCCATGTATACATTTAACTAATTGACTAGCAAATGTTAATTAAACCTAAAAAAGATGACATACTCCTAAATATACTATGCAATAATAAAAAATATTGTGACGAATTATGCCGTACTATACATAATCTTTTGAGTATCTACATTTTCTCCTAGAACGTTAGCTTATTATCTCAAAATTTTAGGAATTACATCCTATATATGTATAGTTTTTCTAAGTAAGTAAGTAAGTAAGTAAGTAAGTAAATAAATTTTAATATTGCTTACTAGAAAATGTACCATAACTAACCTAACTAATTTAAAATTAAGTATTACTTACATTTATCAAAACAGCCATTTCCGCGGCTTAATGTACTTCATTAGGTACACAACACTATATGTTGTGTACCTAATTAAGTAGATTAAGCCGCAGAACTCTTCACTATCAAAATAGTATGTGTTTAAGATATAAAACAACGCAAATAGAAATTTAAAAGGAAACAAAACATTGTTACGGGTATTGAACTAATGTTGGACGCCAGGAGGGTTTGCGTTTAGTTGTTCTGCAGGCACCCTACCAAGCCTTTCAATAGTGCTAGCTCGGAGCTGACCCTCAGGGATCCGGTTTGTGAATACAATGTGATACAGTTCCCTCGTGCTGAGAAGGCGTTTCAAGAGGCTAAGAACAATAGAAACAACATCATGTTTAATCTAATCGTTACCTACGTATTAAGTAATGCGCGAGTTTTATATTAGTCTAACACTTACCCTTCTCAACACATCCAAAATACACTTTAGACAATTAAAGCAAAACTAAATCACTGACAGTAATTATTCACAAATGTCTGTACACAGTAGTAGCTTTGAAGCGACGACGCCTTACACAATGCAACCGTCTGACCTCAACTCAATCTCTCCACAAAATGGCCGATACAATAATACAATAATTTTAATTAATTGCAAATAACTAATACACGTCATACATATTCCCTATAAATTAAAAAAGACATTTTGACATTTTGGCTAGGGTTCGAACTCACGACCATATTAATTTAGGTCCGACAGTTTACCCACATTGCTGTGCAGTCTTTACTAAGCTATGTGGAAATGTTCTTCGTATTTGAAATATTCCTACTCATTGAGCTGCTATTCATATCAACATGTGGGAATTGTAGCAGCCGAGCCAAATGAAGTTCAGATTACTTCGAACCGAACAATACACTACACAATGTGATAAATGGATCACGCGATTTTAGTGTTATTGTTCTACGTATTAGAGGGTGTTTTGGGGTGCATTTACGGGGTTTAAGGGATGACTGTATAGTGATTTATGAGCTTAATTTACATTGAGGGAAAATGGATCAGAGGGATTCTGTTTTTTCTGACGCTTCTGTAAATAGGAAGCGTTTGAGATTTTTCATGTTTTGCTGTTCCAAATAGGTAACATTTGATGTTATTTCCCGTTTGGTAGCATGTCATTAAGCTAAGCGGTTTTTTCAATTATTATTTTTATCGACAAGTGAAAAAATGACTGCAATGTTTCTTGATGTTAATTAGTCGATGTAGTCTAAAATAGTATAGAGATGATTGCATTAAATTACTTTCGGCTTATTTTAACGGCACCCTACAGGACCCGATCTCCTTTCTTATACCTATGTATATTCTATGGAGGTTATGTCCACCACGCTGCTCTAATGTGGGTTGATGGGCTTAGAATGTGTTTAATTTTTAACAATCAGATGATATGTACTGAGTTTAACTTACTCAGACACGGGGGTGTATTAATACTAAGTTACTAAAACCAGACTTATTTGTATATAAAATTTCATGGAAGAAAGTAAAGCCTACACTTTACATGACGCGGGATTAAAACCTAGGATCTTATGATCCAAAGTCATATAGGCTAACGGCTAACCATTGCACTGAGGCAGTTACTTTGAGGAGTTTATTTAAACAATATCCGTGAGCGGTAAGTTAAACTTAACTATCCAATCAGATAGATAGCTTTATCGCAAATGTAAACACACGAGTACATTCCACAAAACCCAGCGGAGGCTCCACTCAATCGCCATTTGCATTCAGAAAAACAACCGCCGTTCTCGCAATCTCCACAACGGCCCGAAGACATCCCCTATCCTCTATTTTATTATCGGAAATCGTATCCCCGCTCACATACAAATAAATTGCGACCGTATCCCCGGGGATTAGATCTGAAACTCGCTCGCAGCCAACAATGCCGTCTAATCCGCACAATCAACAGAATTCTATGCCCTCGAGTTAGGGTTGCCCCTAAACTAGATAAACATAAATTTTTATTGTCGTGTATTAAATAGATTTAGTACAGTAGTGACAGTTACTGCGCTTGTTGTGAGTCTGTTGGACGCAACTTGTATAATAAAATATCAGCTTGGGCACAACAACACTTAGAAAGGCCTTTGGTGTTGCTAGTGTACTTAGGTAAACACTAACCAACAGGTGAACCTTACATTTTGTCCATTTAGGGTAACGCATTTCTTTGTTTTTAAAGAATTATGGACATTAATCCCCATACTCTCTGCGAAATGCGTTAATAATTAAATGAGAAATGCGTTAGCTTAAACAGACAAAATGCAAGGTGAATTATGAATCATGTTTACAAAGATGTAAACAAAACGCATTGCTGGGCTATCCTTTAAGTTAGAGTTTTTCCTTATGTACTTTTTAATAATTAAGGTGAAGATCTCTGTGGGGCAGTTATTAAAAACTTCGTTATAAATATATTAAAAGAAGTTCCATTCTGATCCTAAATTATCATTAGCTGAGATAATGATAATTTAGGATTTTAAATTTATTATTATTATTTTACTTAGGATTAGGATTAACTGTATCTTTGAACTACAAATTAAAGTTTTGATGTGACAACGTCTTATAAATTGGTTTGCCGGGTGACACTTCAAGAAACTGCGTTACGCTCCGCTCACGTTATGCGCTCACAATGAGAGCGAGTGAGAGGCACGCGTCTCTTCCACTCGGGCATGGTAAGCCCGCCTAAGAGCGAGAGAGACAGACATAAAAAGTGAAAGGCACGCGTCCCTTCCACTCGAGCACAGTTAGCCCGCCTAAGAGCGAAAGAGACAGCGAGAGAGTGAGAGAGATAGGCATACACACCGGTTCAAATTATGAATATTTACATTAAAATTATTTTACAACTCAAAGTCGTTGTCACGTATAACTTTCGCCCGTATACAGACTTTTCCAGGCAACCAATTTTTTATTAAAAAAAAATATTTAGACAAAGTCACGGTTATCTACTAGTCTAAAATATAGTACAGGCTATCTGACTACCCTGAGCACTCCGCCATAGAATAAAATAAATGTGGCAGATACGCATTGTTGAATATCTCTAATTCCATCTTATGAATGTTGACTAAATTCCCGTTCGCTGCCCCCACCACCGCGCGCGCCCAGGGGAGCTTACTCAGGGGGTGGGAGGGGGGCAATGGTTTCTCTTATCGCTAACACTTAACAGTAATTGTGTCGCTTAATCTTTCCGCTTTACTTGTTTTTCAGGTGAGATGCCAAATATCGGATTACTTTTTAAAATACGTTGCGTTAATGAAGTCGTTAGGCTGGATTTGGTTGTCAATCGGTTTATCATCATCATTATCAGCCTTTTTTGATGGCCTATTGCAGGAATAGGCTTCTCTTCTTATAGAAGAAGGGCTCAATCAGTTTATACGTAAACATAATGTACATAATTATTAAAAACCCGCCCAATACATACTTCAGCAGTCCGCCTGAACAGTCCGCAAGTACTATTATATAAAGCAATTTCTTTTTAATTATGTTAGATAGAAGTGCATTGAATTTTCCGTGGATATGTAAGACTAGCTGACGCCGCGCGGTTTCACCCGCATGGTTCCCGTTCCCGTAGGAAAATGGGGGTAATATATAGCCTATAGCCTTTCTCGATAAATGGGCTATCTAACAGTGAAAGAATTTTTCAAACCGGATCCGTAGTTCCTGAGATTAGCGCGTTCAATCAAACAAACAAACTCTTCAGCTTTATTATATTAGTATAGATACTTAGGTACTTGTATACGGGCACATATACGTTTGTCAAAGTAACTCAACTACTCATAAACAGATTTTTTCCTTTTTACGGTTCTAGCGGTGAACTGCGAGTTCATGAGGTTAGTTGACTGTCGCAGGGCAATGTCTTGTAAGATTCGTTTTTATAGAATGCGGTCTCTAAGGTATATATTATGTTAGAGGCGACGGTTTTCGAATTTACTCTCTAACTTGATTACTTTTAGGAAATGAAAGCCAACTAAATCGTTTGATTTTTAATGTTTTTCCATATAATATGCTATGAAATATTTTACACTCAATAAAATTGAAACATTAAGGCAAACGCCAAACAGGCTTGGTTGATTTACTTTGAGAGGCAACACGTTATATCCCACCCAACGCCACGAGGCGGACTATGACCAATGAGGATCATTCACTTTTCACCGCGTTAGCGTACGACTTTTCGACAGTGACGGCGTAAACTCATACTATCTAATTTTGCTGTCTCTCGATGCTACTAGATGGCGCTGTTTCAATTCCTTAGAATTTCGCTTTTACGTTTACGCGACCGTAACGGTATGAAAACTCGCACTAGGCACACTATTTATTTGTCAACTATTATTTGCTCTAAAAAAAGTCATTAAAATAATGTCATACAAGTTGATTTTTCTAACATACCCAAATTATACAGAATGTCTTATAAATGGAACAACATACTCTATACCATGTCCAGATTGAATTGCGCTATTTGGTAAATAAACAAACCCTTTTGTCGATGCCAAACTTTCATAATAGTTTTCAGAACCATCAAACTATTAAAACACGCACAAACACTTTGTTCTTTACAATCCACCTATGGAGAATCATATAAACGTAACATTTTTTTAATTTACACAGGGTTTAATCAAAATTTTTAGAAATAAACGAAATTAAACACGAAATTATGCACACAGATTACATTTAAATGTTAATTTGACGTTTCGTCTCTCTAAGGTTGTGCCAAGTAAAATTGTCACCACAGATTAAAAATGAACGATTTACCGATTGTAAATATCGAATGTATTCCGTTCAGTATCGATATCGTAATTGAGTAATTTGATTAAAGTATTTTTTCATAGCGCTGTTTAGTTAGTTACGTACTTATATGTTAAAAAAAGATAATGCGTTAACAAGTACTGCCTAAATTTTTTAGTACTCGTTTAATTTATAACAAACAGATACAAGTGAAAAAAATGTTATTTGATAGGTATTAATTAATATGCAACAGAAAGAGGTAGATGGTTAATGTCGCGCGTATTTTGACTGTCTGATTCAAAGAGTATAATAAGTATATGGCAAAAGAGAGCCCTCTTGAAGATTTTCGGTGGCTTAAATTGAAGCGCCAACTGCGGTTTGGAGTAAACTTATAGGTACTACTAAAACAGCGGCAATTTTATTTAAATGGAGATTTTTAATCGAGGTTTAATAAAACTCAAAAAATATTAAAAAAAACGAATTGAGAAAAACAAAAAAAAAATATATTGTGATGTAATCCATTCCCCCACCCGGGCTCGAACCCATGACTATTCCTAATCATACGTAACTTTGTTATACGTTTTGAATCCGTTCGACCATGTTCACCACTGGACCAATTGACAGTTCATGGCCATGTTGAAATTAATATACGGTTACTTTGTTATACCCAATAACTTACAATCGCAACCAACATAATTTAATTCATGATCATACTGTAAAAACTGTTTAAGTAATATTCACGGGCAATCGGACAAAACTGAGGAGTCAAAATATTTTTATTTAAAAAAATAATTGCAGAATAAATATAGAAAAGTATATGAATTCGTAACTAATTTGCAGACATTATTTGCTATCAAACGCAGTAAGGACTGGAAAATGGCTTGGAAGAAAAACGCCACTGCTCCATGTTTTGCCTCCCCATGAATATCACATACTATAAATATTTTGTTCCCGGACATAATATAAAGATTATTACTTCATATCATCTTAGCCATTTAGTTAATATTGTTGCGTAGTTGCCATTTGTTACTTAAAAACTAACCAAACACTCTATGTTAACTTATGCGTCACATATTTTATTAAATGAAGAAGTTTGATTTGCAAAACGATTTAAATATATATTTCATGTAGTGGTCTATGAGATTATTACAGAGTTACTATTTTTTTAATTATCGTTAAAATTATTAAATATTACGAAATGGTTGCAAATATTGATACTGGGCACACTAAGATTAGCGATGGAATTGCTGCCATCTGTTGAGATATTTTTACCAACTTAGTCGAAAAGTTGTTTCACTACTAGATCTAGATAGCCTGTAAGTCAACAAATTGCTCAGAATGTATGGAACTGTCCCCCCCCCTGGTGTGATTAGTGTTGCCAACTTAGAAGTGAGTTTTTAAGTAAAGTGATTTTTTTACAATTGATATAAAATTCGATTAGTAGTAGTTAATTCTCGATATAGTTCATCAACGGCCCATCCCTAGGATGACGTCACAACTAATGTCAGTGATGAATACGGCCATATTTGTTTACAAGATTTTGCAATTCTAAAAAAACGAAGTTTACATGTTAATAGCTGACATCAAGAACTACTAAATTAACGGCTAACATGCAATTATTTAGTAGGCCTTTATACCAGCTATCACCCTGTAGAGTATCTCGTAATATTTACGGGACATCCTGTATATTTAAATTAAAAACTTACCCTTGCTAGTTAAAACTCAAGTTCTCTGTTTATTTTTTTTTAGTTGCATAATATTTCCCTAAAAGATATAACATAAGTACCAGGGCGGGTTGGCTCGGTAAGCTTTCTATCAGCTATCACCAGATATCAGCTATCAGCCTGTATATTTCTCGTAATATTTACGGGACATCCTGTATATTTGAATGAAAAACTTACCCTTGCTAGTTGAAAACTCAAGTTCTCTGTTTATTTTTTTTAATTGCATAATATTTCCCTAAAAGATATAACAAAAGTACCAGGGCGGGATGGCTCGGTAAGCGTTCTATCAGCTATCACCAGATACCAGCTATCATCCTGTATATTTCTCGTAATATTTACGGGACATCCTGTATATTTGAATGAAAAACTTACCCTTGCCAGTTAAAACTCAAGTTCTCTGTTTATTTTTTTTTAATTGCATAATATTTCCCTAAAAGATATAACATAAGTACCAGGGCGGGATGGCTCGGTAAGCGTTCTCGGCACAGTCATTACACTGAGACCCTCAACGCCACTCGTATTAAAAATAAACTGAATAGCTTTCCTCTCTTGTCGTGAGTGTACGCTATTGAACGGTGCATTATATAAAAAACATAACCATTATACAAATACAGTAATTTCTTTTAATTTTTTTTCAGTTTTCAATAGATTATTATCTTCTTCTTTCTTCTGGACCGTTTTCGCACTTGGCCATGTGTTTTTCCGTTGTACGTGGGGTCCCTCGATGTAGGTAGGTTAGGTCGGTAGGCTGGGTTCCACTCCCGCTGGACTCCATCCAGCCGAGCTCGCCCCAGAAGCTTAGCAGGCCGCTAGGTCGCCGATAGCCTCATGGAGTGTCGCTGAGGAACCAATGTAGGTTGCTCGTTGTACCGTTACGCCTCTGCAATTGAGCGTAACGTTTTTTTTTTTATTCTTTACAAGTTAGCCCTTGACTACAATTTCACCTGATGGTAAGTGATGATGCAGTCTAAGATGGAAGCGGGCTAACTTGTTAGGAGGAGGATGAAAATCCACACTCCTTTCGGTTTCTACACGACATCGTACCGGAACGCTAAATCGCTTGGCGGTACGTCTTTGTCGGCAGGGTGGTAACTAGCCACGGCCGAAGCCTCCCACCAGCCAGACCTGGACCAATTAAGAAAACCTGAATCGGCCCAGCCGGGGATCGAACCCAGTACCTCCGTTTTGTAAATCCACCGCGCATACCACTGCGCCACGGAGGCCGTCGTGTAGCGGTGTCTCATTTTCCTACATGCCGGCTTTGCACAAAGAACTGTCAGTAAAAGATTATTATTTTTTCTAAACTGATAGGACTAATTTTTATGGAAGCATGCGCTATATTACATGACTTGTGATATTGTCGACGACTACGGACTTATTTTATGGAATGTCAAATATAAAATGTCGCTAACAACGAAGTTTTCATAGAAGCCAATGATGTCTGTCAGCTGCTGTCACTTTACAGAATGAGGCAGCTGATATCATCATCAGGCATCTCCACCTCGTAAATAACATTTAATATATAAAATAATAATTCTGCATACCAGAGAATTATCTTAATTCTCTGCATGTGTTAAGTCTGCCAATCCGCATTGGGCCAGCGTGGTGGACTAGTCTAACCCCTCTCATTCTGAGAGGAGACTGGAGCTCAGCAGTGAGCCGAAAATGGGTTGATGACGACGATATAAAATAAAAAAAAAACCGAGCCGTCAGCTTAACCGAGAAAAGGTAACAGACAGACTTACTTTCGCAATTATAATATTAGTATAGACATATCCTTGATAGAAATTTCCAGATTATAACAGAATTGTCAAAATAGCACTCACAAAGGAGATGCTGTAGGAAAAACAAGAGTTGCCGAGTATCACAAAAGTACAACTTGCCTCAACAACTAATTACCTCGAGACAAAGGCTTTGTGCTCGCGCAGTGGCTGCTACGACTGTGATGATACTTGGTAGTGAAATGAAACAATCAAAATGTAATTTGAGAAATGTATTAACTGCCTCTTTAGTGGTTAGCCAATGTTGTTTTGGATCATGAGTGTTCAAATTCTGGGTAGGGCTATGAGATTTTTTCTTTCTTTTAAGAAAGAAAGGATACATACCCATACGAACTCGGGAATCAAAATGTAATTGTAGAAATGTATTAACTGCCTCTTTAGTGGTTAGCCAATGTTGTTTTGGATCATGAGTGTTCAAATTCTGGGTAGGGCTATGAGATTTTTTCTTTCTTTTAAGAAAGAAAGGATACATACCCATACGAACTCGGGAATCAAAATGTAATTGTAGAAATGTATTAACTGCCTCTTTAGTGGTTAGTCAATGTGGTTTTGGATCACGAGGGTTCAAATCCTGGGTTGGGCTATGAGATACAAAGTATTTTTTTCTTATAAGAAAGAAAAACAAGTCTCCATACAAACTTGGGCCCAAAAATATTTCATACGATACAGAGCTGAAAATTTGCCATAAATTTGAAAATGTAAGGAGATCTCACAAGGCCAATTTTCAGAAAAATCAACATTGGTCAAATCAGCTAAATTACTTGTTTTCAAAGACAACTGACAATCAATGACAAAAAGTGAAATACATTTGCAAAGTTAGATCAGTATGAAAATAATGAAATTAGCTTATTTTCTCTGTTGGCCAATGTTATTTAGTCTAAAATTCTAATAGAATATTCTAGTAAAAAAACCAAGAATATTAGTACAGTTTTTATTTCTGTATCGCTCAAAAAGTTTTTGAAAGTGGGCCCAAACTCAGATTACTCCTTTTTTAAAATGGTGTTGTTACACCCTTGTGCCTCGGAAATACCTTCGTTATTGAATTTAACTTTGTCAACACGCGTGGTGGGTCAAAGCTCTACATCTCTTCTCCTATAAGGAAGGAAAGCCAGGCAATTTAGTGGACTGTTAAAATAGTCTGAAAATAATAAGTGCGTATTTGTGATGCTTGCATTTGATACTTTGGGCCAGAACTATTATCCAACCAGATTTGCACCAACCAACCGAAAATCACTACCAGAAGTTAGCATGAAACACCAAGACCAGGGCTTGTAGCCATGTGACACGTCGATTCTCTTTCTACAATCGCTAACGCTTCAAAAACTAAAAAAGTAAGAAAATAACAGATCTGTTTGATAACTTGATCACATGACATGTCGACAACAAATGTCAATTCCATACAATTACTAATTTTCGAAGCGTTTGCGATTGTAGAAAGTGAATCGACGTGCCGAACTTCTGGTCCGTTCTGGTCTGAACAACAAGTCTTAGCTCATGACTTAAAAGCTAAAGCTTCATCGGTCAAAAGTTTTGTTATTCAAAAGGATGAAGAAGTTCAACTATCCAACAAGCTTAGGATAATATTGTCTTAAACTATTTTAAGATCTCAAAAGATATTAATGATCATACTAACCACCACCAAAGTCCCCACCTGCAGCTGACTTTATTTTTTATTTTTTACAAGTTAGCCCTTGACTACAATCTCACCTGATGGTAAGTGATGATGCAATCTAAGATGATAAAAAAATCACACCCCTTTCGGTTACAACACGACATTGTACCAAAACGCTTAATCTCTTTGCGGTACGTCTTTGCCGGTAGGATGATACCTAGTAGTAGTAGCTAGCTACGGCCGACGTCTCACATCAGCCGATGACCAATTAAGAAAAACAGGACCTACGTTTTTTAAAAGCACCACGCATACCATTGCGCCACGGAGGCCGTCAAAAGGAGTTTTTGCTGAAAAGAAATTCATGCTCAATATTTCACAGCTTCCACCCAGGACTCGTACCCATTAGCTACCTAGTGATCCGAAGTCATGTAGGCTAACCACTGGACCAAAGGGGTAGTTTGCTTCAAAATATGGAAACAAATTAAAAAGTATTCACGTTTAAAAAAATACAAAGTGATAAGAAATTCAACACTTACTTTTTAAGAAGTAATTAGGTAAGTCTGTGGGAATTGCACAATGATATAACCTATCCCATACTACAATTTTAATCATCATCATCATCATCATCATCAACCTATATCCGGCTCACTGCTGAGCTGGAGTCTAATTTTTTCTTTTGTTTTATGCCTTACAAGTTAGCCCTTGACTACAATCTCACCTGATGGTAAATGATGATGCAATCTAAGATGGAATTGGGCTAACTTGTTAAGAGGAGGATGAAATCCACACCCCTTTCGGTTCATCTCAGAATGAGAGGGATTAGGCTAACAATCCACCACGCTGGCCCTATGCGGATTGGCATACTTCACACACGAAGAAAATTGAGAATACACAATTTTACATTGTGTAAAATTTCTTAAAAGTGGTGTAACTAACCTGATATTTAGATAGACCTGTACATTTTTTATAAATCCGATTACTCTGAAGCAGATTATCTAGCGGATTTATTTATAGTTCAAGCGGATTGTGAAAAAAATCTGCGAAATAGCTTCGTTGTAGGTTTCTAAAAGTTGAGATTTTATTATTTTTATTTAGATTAGATTTATTATTGAGAAAATATGATGTAAGTACCTAGTTACTACTATATTGAGTCTGATAATAATAAATATATAATCCCATAAAATTTATATTTTTAATTTGAAATCTATAGTTCAATTTTGCGCCAAGTAGGCTACGATCAAATTAGTTAGGACGTATATCAGGCATTCCTTTTCCTTTTCACCACATTATCATTGGAACAATAATATCAACAAATATTGCACGGCACCATAAATTTACGATTCGGTACAAAGGCACACTGACCGACCGACTAACACTTTATCAGGTCTATTGGCTACGATAAACCTGTCTAAAATAATAAAAATTTTCGATCCCAGTACAGCAATTCATTGCTATTTTCAAGAGCTGACACTGGGTACTCATTTAAAGCTTTTATTAAAAAAATAGTTTTAAGTATCAAATGTATTAGTTCAACATTATCAACATTTTCTTTTTTAAATAATATTTGCCATATGTATTAAATATGACCAATATCCCCATTCCCCTCCATCTAGTCGGGAAAGACTGTGCCAGGAGTGGGTACGACAATAAATCCGGCCGCTCTTACCGTTGAGCTATTGAGGCTATATAAATACAATATACATTATAAGTTTTGGCGTGTAAGTCATCCGAATGTTGTGCTCTATTTTATTCTAATTATAATATATAACTAGATAGATGGATTGACTAAAAACAACACCAGGATTTTCTAGTATGAAGACGTCAGACATCGTTTCATCATCATCATCCTCATTAACAGCCGACGGACCACTGCAGAACATAGCCCCCTTGTATGGACTTCCAAATGCCACGATTTCAGCATCCAGCGTCTCCCTGCAACGAGCTCACTATCTTCGGTTCACCTAGTGGGGGGTCGACCAACACTGAATTTATCTACGAGAATTTTCAACTCGGTTGAATACAATTACAACTTTTAAATAAATGTAGATTTTCAAGAACACGCGAGAACACCGTTTATATTTCCGCAGCGCGCAATATCCCACACGTCAGCTGCTAACAGAGACTAATCGACGCAGACATGTCTACTGCGCTAACGCTGCGATAACTGCCTTATATCAATCTATTCCAGGGTGTCTGTTTGTTTTTGCATGTAGTGGTAAAATTTCAGGCGTTTGTGTGTATAAACTTTAGTTTCGTTTCGTTTGACCAAACCGCAGTCTGTCAACTATGCATTGTCAAACACTTGTCTGTACATACCGCTGCTTAAAAAACTAAGAGCACCCCTCCTCGCCTCGTCTCGGTGGTTTTTTTTTTTATTCTGTACAAGTTAGCTCTTAACGATGCAATCTAAGATAGAAGCGGGCTAACTTGTTAGGAGTAGGATACAATCCACACACCTTTCGGTTTCTACACGACATCGTACAGGAACCTAAATCGCTTGGCGGTACGTCTTCGTCGGTGTGGTAACTAGCCACGACCGAACCCTCCCACCAGCCAAGTCCGGCGCGGAGCGCATCGTGTGATATGCCGATATTTCTATGATTTCTCAGCTTGTCAGCAGATCTTGTTTTAATGACCCATTACGGGACCAGACCTTCCTCCTTAGAACCACCACACTGCTCGAATGCCTGTTGGCAGGCGTAGGGTGACAATCTTAATTTCATTATAAGTTTTGTACTACTGTAAATTAATGCCAATAGACGTAAAAACAAAATATTCCGTAATAACAGAGCAGTATCTTCAAATAAAACCTAAACTGAAGGAAATTACATACAATAAACAAATAAGAAGTTCAAAAAAATCCAAATTGTATGTACCGAACTTCATAAATGGGTATGGTAAGAGAAGGCTGGAATATATTGTTCCAACAATCTTTAACGATTTTCCGGATGCGGTAGGTAAAGAATCTTCTAAAATATACCAATATACTCACGAACGTACATAAGCGGAAACTAAAGAATTATTTTTTGGGACAGCCTGTGTAGCGCCGCAGCACCGGTTCACTCACACTAACGATATTTATTTAACTACCCTATAATGATTATTCTTGGTATTTATCCTCTACTGTTTGTTAATTACTTTTGTTCCTAAATATTGTATTATGTAATAATAACCTGTGCACAGTAAAATCAACTGTGGTTTGTGTTGCACTATGGTTAGGCTTAATTGAAATGTGTTTTTGTTGATTAATAAATAAATAAAAATAAATAATTAACGACTACTACTAGATGTTTATAATAATGTCCGGGATTGATGGCTTCACGTGCTCTCCGAAACATGGGCGTGTATAGCAACACCAACCTCCCAACTCCGGCGCTGATATTTTAACGAAAATTTCTTAGAAAAAGAAACTCAGATTTGAATATAGCCTAACCCAGGATTCGAACCCAGAACATCGTGATCAGAAACCATATAGGCTAACCATCAGACCAACGAGGCTGTAGAGTTAATATAATTATAACATAGTGGGAATTTTCGTGGATTATTAACAAACTAAAACCTTGTTATTCATAATGAACTTCCGCTAAGTTACGTCTCGTTCGCTATCATCCACCTACCTCATATACCTCACTCCTGACCTTGAGTCTCCTCTCAGAATGAGAGGGGTTAGGCCAATAGTCCACCAAGCTGGCTCGATTGGCAGACTTCACACACGCAGAGAATTAAGAAAATTCTCTGGTATGCAAGTTTCCTCACGATTTCCTTCACCGTTTGAGACAAGTGAAATTAAATTTTTTAAAATGCACACAACTGTAAAGTTGGACATGCATGCCCCTGACTAGATGCGAACTCACATCCTCCGGAATCGGTGGCAGAGATCATATCCACTGCAGGTCTGCTATCAAGTTACGCCAGCTTTATACATTAATTTCCTTTGACATATACACAATTTCAAAGGCTCTACCATAGTTAAGTAAGCATCCCTGCGTAGCATACAGCTGGTCCACTGCACTGAGTGGGGTATGAATATTTATTGTCGTAGTATTAATAAATCGCAAGTTAGTGGCCGGTATGCTAATGAGTTCCAACGGAGGCTTTGTTATCGTTGCATTAATTAACATTCGATGCGCCGGAATTCTCCATTAAGGCTGTGTAAACCCTTCCGCGTAGCACCCCCTTACACCCGTGGGGAGGATTTTATATGGGGAGATTCTTCAAACTTGGCACTAAAAGCCAAAACCTATCTACTACTGTTTGCAATTTGACATGCCTATCTATTAGTGTATGTATTAGTGCTTCAAAAATACAATAAAAAAACATTTGTTATCTATGAGAACTACAGAACTTAAATGAATTAGATTATTTTTGATCTTTATTATCTTTTTTAAATTACGTCAACATTCTATCTTCGGATTTCTTACAAAATAAACAGTTACTTTTAAAACAACGCATTATTATCTATTCTTTTATTCTTCTCTTATTGTCGACTGCGACAGTAGCTTTTCTTTATTTTCTGTGATGTATATCCTATTTTTTATTAATAAAGATATCACACAATGCACGCTTTGCTTCCAGCTGCTGTAGCAATTTACCCTAAAAATAATATTAAATAAAAAAAAAGTCAGACAACAGTATAGATTATTCATCGCTCATTTTATACAAAAAGCCGCAAGCAAGAATTTAATATCGTCTCGTAAAATAAAACCGATGAAATTGGAAGCGAAGAGATATTATTTATTCAGGGCCCAACAAGAGTTAAGAAAGAAGCAAGAGGAGGCAATAACCGATAGTGAATAATTACAAGTTTAATATCTGAGCTGTAATCTCTGCCATGAATATATTAAACAGTTCATCTCGCTGCCCGGCTGGGAGGGGAGTTTTACGAACTAAAGCGATCACCTTTGGATCTATCTAAAATATTTGTTTAATTAACCCATTAAACGTTTGAACTCTGAATCTACTTTGTACTCCGTTTAATTTTCATTTGTAGCAATTAAGATACAGAATTGAGTAAGTTTTGTCATTATTACAGCCTATTTGACCTTGAGATCCTACTTTCTACATCCATGGCCGTGGTTTCCATTCCCACAACTGGGAAAATATTTGTGTGAATGCGTGGTTTTACAGTGTCAGGGTGTATTTATACATTATCAACGCATATTCGGCTCACTGTTATAGCAATTAGGATACAGAATTGAGTAAGTTTTATCATTATTATCAGCCGAATTGACCTTGATACCCTATTTTCTACATCCATGGCCGTGGCTTCGATTCCCACGACTGGGAAAATATATGTGTGAATGCGTGGTTTTACAGTGTCTGGGTGTATTTATACATTATCAACCCATATTCGGCTTACTGCTGAGCTCGAGTCTCCTCTCAGAAAGTGGGGGCTAATAGTCCTCCACGCTGGCCAAATGCTGATTGGCAGGCTTCACACACGCTGAGAATTAAGAAATATCTCAGTTGGGTATCGACTTGCGCTTTTCGGTGCGTGGTTATTATTTCAGCACCTTGGAACCCCAACGTCCATCGGCTCTTTGAACTGTGTACACACTTCAGTTTCGCGATTCGGTGAGCGGTTCAGCTCATTGCTAGTTCGATCGCGTAAAGATTCTCATATTGCGAGAATAGATCACACCATCAATCGCTCAGTAACTCTGAGCTTCTTATGAGGCCATAGCTAGCGACCATAGCCCATAGTTCTCGGAACCATAGGTCATCACTCGCAATACGCACTGTTCGAAGACTGAGGACTGAGGAAGTTTGGACGAAAAGATAACGCAAAGTTTCCTGAATGCTGCCCTTGAAATTGGACCCACTTAAATTACGAGTTACACACTAAGCACGAATAAGATGAACAAAGTACCTGATTGAGACGTGCGTTGTTTGAAGTTAGTTAAAAATGTGATTGTTATTGGCTCGTTGTAATTCCGCTGAGGGCGCTCGATACGCCCAATTTGTTGTGTCCCTAATACACTCGTATATACCAGGGAAGGCTCTACCTGATAAGGTTCGTTGATAAAGGTCAACCTTTTTACCATAATTGCGTTGGGAGTGTATTATCTCTTATGAATTTATCGGGGTGGATCCCTTTTCGGATTTCAACGTACAATTATATTGTTGTACATCATAATCAGTGGGTCATTTATTGTAGCTACGATTTATTGTGTTGAGAGTTCGTTCTACCTGTTTCTGTGGCTGACTAAGCAAGGATTTGAGTCTTTAAAGTCCTAGTGAGATAATTTTGAAGTATGATTACATTTGTGCTACAACAGCTAAAGTTTGGATTTATTTTTTTTATTTTTTTATTCTTTACAAGTTAGCCCTTGACTACAATCTCACCTGATGGTGAGTGATGATGCAGTCTAAGATGGAAGCGGGCTAACTTGTTAGGAGGAGGATGAAAATCCACACTCCTTTCGGTTTCTGCACGACATCGTACCGGAACACTAAATCGATTGGCGGTACGTCTTTGTCGGTAGGGTGATAACTAGCCACGGCCGAAGCCTCCCACCAGCCAGACCTGGACCAATTAAGAAAACCTCAATCGGCCATCTGGGGATCGAACCCAGGACCTCCGTCTTGTATATACCGCGCATACCACTGCACCACGGAGGCCGCCAAATTACCCTGCCGGCGTCTGTATTTTCTGTCACCAAAACATCTTCAAGCAAAGACTGGTTATTCATTTTCTTGGCAAGCGTATACCAACCTAGGCTACATTGCTCTCTATCTGGAATGACTGTAGCCAGTCCAGTCTTTCAATTAAAATTACAAGAACGAATAACAATGGTTTTTATTTTAAGGAACAGGATCAATAACTATACTACAGCCTTTTTAAGTTATAATCTAAGCTGTAATTAGCTTATCTAAGAAATAGAACACAACACAAGTCACAACAACAACGTCTGCTGCCTACACAAGCATCGAAGCAATTACATCCAACATACACTATACATCAACATACATATATACATCAACATTTCACTCCGTGTCAGCGCTGCGGTGTCAGTACTGCGATCTGCGGTCGTCGCAGCCGCTGCAATAGCTCGGTTTACGGCGCTGCAGCGCTTTATTGCAACTGCTCCCAAGCCATTCAGCTGCATTGAGAGAGATTGAGCTAATAAAATGTATTGTCTGCGAGACTTCAGCCTGTTTACGGATATGGCGGGCGGCGAGTGCGATACTGGTTTAATGTGTTTTATATTTAATTTTTTAACCACCGACGCATAAAAGAGGGGTGTTACTTGTATAAGTATAACATGTCTATCTGTCTGTCTGTAGCACTGTAGCTTCTAAACAGATGCATGCACCGCTTTGTATCTGTCAAAATCAGGGACATATTTTAAGCCTCGCGTGTCTCTAATTTCACACGCAAAATCCACATTTTTTACACTACAACTGCTTTGATTTTTGACTACTCATCATTAACAACCTATATTCGACTAACTGTTGAGCACAAGTTTCCTCTCAGAATGAGAGGGGTTAGGCTAACTCCACTACGATGGCCCAATTCGGATTGGCAGATTTCCTAACAATACATAGAGAATAGAAAAAAATCTCAGGTATGCAGGTTTCACGATGTTTTTCCGCCACCGTTTGAGACACATGATTTCATATTTTAAAATGTACATAAAGTTGGAGGTGCATTCTCCGTACTGGATTAAAACATATGCCCTCAGAATCAAATGCAGTGTTCATATCCACTAATCCCATTGTGAGACTAAAGTATCAGAGCTAATTCGACGTGGTCGAAAATCGGAAAGCTTAATAGTTCTAGTAAGAAAAGCGCACGATCGTGTAGCCTTTGTGACGTCATATAGCAATGAATCATGATCATGCAACTGCAAATGGCTAAGCATGGCGGTGCAGACACGACCTCTGACACGACAGTCTCAAGATTCTAATCCCATCGTGAGACTTAAGTGTCATAGCGTCGTGGTCAAAGATCGGAAAGCTGTTAATACATCAATAGTTCCAGAAAGGAAAGCGCACGGTCTAGTTGCCTGTGTGACGTCACATAGCAATGAATCAGTGAACCGATAATGCATCTGTGCTTCCTCTCTCCACTCACGCCGACAAGCCTTTGTAGTACACAAGTCAAACAATATACCGAAACAAGTAATACGAATCGCGAATAAAGCATTTGTCGTAGTGCGAATGATGCTACATAATCAACTTTAAATGCCATTGATTAAAATGCTAATCTATACTAATATTCTAACAATCTATACTATTGTAAAATCTATACTAATATAAAAGCCTCAATAGCTCAACGGTAAGAGCGGTTCGATCCCCGCCCCGTTGGTCTATTGTCGTAGCCACTCCTAATACAGTCTTTCACGACTAGTTGGAGGGGAATATCCATTGGTCATATTCAAAAAAAAGATAACGCGAATTTCTAATAAAAAATACCTCTCCTTTACGGGTGCCTGTAGAGGCCCTGTAGTGTACCATAAATATAGACTAATGAATAAGAAGACAAATCCTCTGCCTCATAATATTAATTCTGAACTATTTCAGGTACAGCAAAGCTCGATCACCCTGTAGATACTGTTTTATATTACAACCCTAGACTCGAATTGAACACCTCGGACACACGTGATCCGCATAATCTAACTGTAACGAGGCATTACTTTCTTCAAAATCGGCGGTAACTCGTGTACCTAATAATACGAACGAATCAATATCAACGAATGTGAGATTACTTGTTAGTTTGTTACGCTTTCACCGATAAAAAGTTATATTATCAGCGAGTCACATCACACTATCACACTTCACACACACTTTACACTAATATTATAAAGGCGAAAGTTTGTGTGAAAGTGTGTAAGTATGTTTATTCCTCTTTTACGCTGCGGCTACTGAAGCGATTTGGCTGAAATTTGGAATGGAAGTAGATTTTACTCTTGATTAAAACATAGGCTACTTTCCCGCGGGATTTGTGAAAAACTGAGTTCCACGCGGACAAAGTCACGGGCGTCCGCTAGTAAGCTATATTTTATCCTCGTGTTCCTACGAAAACCAAAACTTCGCGTGTCATACCACGGTGCGTCCGCTAGTAAAAAGTAGTCACTATCGTCCAGTTTAGCAATAACAGTCAGTAGGAGCACACTCACGCCATCTATCGTCTTGTATATGGCCTGTAAAGCTACATTATCAGCGAGTAATATAAGCTATATTTATCCTTGTATTCCCACGAAAACCAAAACTTCGCGTGTCATACCACGGTGCGTCCGCTTGGAAAAAGTAAGTCACTAGCGTCCGCCAGTTTAGCAATAACAGTCAGTAGGAGCACACTCACGCCATCTATCGACTTGTATATGGCCTGTAAAGCTACATTATCAGCGAGTAATATAAGCTATATTTTATCCTTGTATTCCCACGAAAACCAAAACTTCGCGTGTCATACCACGGTGCGTCCGCTAGTAAAAAGTAAAGTCACTAGCGTCCAGTTTAGCAATAACAGTCAGTAGGAGCCCACTCACGCCATCTATCGACTTGTATATGGCCTGTAAAGCTACATTATCAGCGAGTAATATAAGCTATATTTTATCCTTGTATTCCCACGAAAACCAAAACTTCGCGTGTCATACCACGGTGCGTCCGCTAGTAAAAAGTAAAGTCACTGTCGTCCAGTTTAGCAATAACAGTCAGTAGGAGCACACTCACGCCATCTATCGTCTTGTATATGGCCTGTAAAGCTACATTATCAGCGAGTAATATAAGCTATATTTTATCCTTGTATTCCCACGAAAACCAAAACATCGCGTGTCATACCACGGTGCGTCCGCTAGTAAAAAGTAAAGTCACTAGCGTCCAGTTTAGCAATAACAGTCAGTAGGAGCACAATCACGCCATCTATCGTCTTGTATATGGCCTGTAAAGCTACATTATCAGCGAGTAATGTAAGCTATATTTTATCCTCGTATTCCCACGGAAATCGAAACTACGCGTGTGATACCACGGTGCGTCCGCTAGTAAAAAGTAAAGTCACTAGCGTCCAGTTTAGCAATAACAGTCAGTAGGAGCACACTCACGCCATCTATCGACTTGTATATGGCCTGTTGTTGTACAATAACTCATTGGCAACAGTTCAGAATGATAACACGTGTACACGACATCGATACGTATCGGAGGCTGTGACGGTAACACAATGGACACGAGCCTGTAATAGTGAGATGAATATGTTGTAGGAAGAGATTGGGTTACCGATTGTACACAGGGAAATTGTTGACGTATATTGTATTATATTATCATTATTATTTGCAAACCTGACATACGCTGACCAGCTGGCCTATTCACTACTTTGATCTTTAGCAACAACCTGTAAGAAATGTAATCTACCTAATGTAAGATATCCACGATAGGTCGCCAGTATATGTCTACTAACATACGTCAAAGTTAGTGAATTAGCCTTCAGATTGAACATTAACTTACAATTATTTATTAACTTATATATTAGACTAGCGGACGCCCGAGAATCCGTTCGCGAGAAATTATGTTTTACACAAATCATGGATTTTTTGCGTATATAAAAAGTAACCTATGCTCCAAAGTCCAATTTATCTCTTTACCGGACAGACAGACGGACAAACTTATTTTCAAATTTATAACACTTGTATGAAATGATTGAAAAATAATCCTACTAATATATGAACTGACGGCCTCCGTGGCGCAGTGGTATGCGCGGTGGATTTAATGACGGAGGTCCTGGGTTCGATCCCCGGCTGGGCCGATTGAGGTTTTCTTAATTGGTCCAGTTCTAGCTAGGTCAGGCTTTGGCCGTGGCTAGTTACCACCCTACTCGACAAAGACGTACCGCCAAGTAATTTAGCGTTCCGATACGATGTCGTGTAGAAATCGAAAGGAGTGTGGATTTTTGTCCTCCTACTAACAAGTTAGCCCGCTTCCACCTTAGATTACATTACTTACCATCAGGTGAGATTGTAGTTAAGGGCTAACTTGTAAAGAATAAAAAAAATAACGTTTTAATATTTTTCATTTAATAAAACAAAAGTGTTGTAGGAAAAATATATCCCAAAAAATTTAATTGCACGCCAATTCAGTTGCGTGTATAAATAATATAAATAGAAAATAGATAAATACATACATTTTTGGAAAACTTGTCTGAAGCATCGGCCCGATTCATCAAAACATCCCCAGACGTGGACTTAACCTGAATAACAACTACTCGCCACTAAACTGTGTTATAACCCTCCATCACTACATCACAGCTGAAATTGAACCCTAAAGTGACTGAAAATAAGAGTTAAATTCTTCTACAATTGCACAACTTTATTTTTATTTCAGCAATTCCAAGTAAAAATAAACTTTAAATTCATGTAGGGCAAAGTTCAAAATTCAATGGCGTCCACATTCTTCTATGTTAAGGCAAACGTCACTTCAATTACACAAGCTAAATTGAACCTAGTATATATTGTTGTAAAGTTGCAATTCCTGTAAGTGATTTCACGGCGCCGGCTCCAAAATATCGCGCAATAGAAACGACAAACGGAAGTCATCTTTCTTCCCACAATGGAAACAAACAAGCTCGTATTTTCCAAAAGTTTTGAATTTCAAACGAAATTTACTTCGACGCGATGTCAAATAACTTTCCGATGTATTCCCACAATGGTGGTAGGGGGGAAACAGTCAATTTTATATCCAAGGTTATTGATTTAAATGCACATAATATATTACGATTTTCGAATTACAGATTCTACTGTACTAGTTACAGATTTACTAAGATAATAAGGCAATGTGGCTTTTAGAGTTGTAAAAGTTTTTTTTATTCATGTTAGCCCCTGACTGAAGAAGAAAACTCAGACTAATATTATAAAGGCGAAAGTTTATTTGTATGTATGTTTGTTCCTATTTTAAGTTTTAAGCTGCGTCTTGCAAACCGACGTACCGCCAAGCGATTTAGCGTTCCATTACGATGCCGTGTAGAAACCGAAAGGGATGTGGATTTTCATCGTACTCCTAACAAGTTTGCTTGCTTCCATCTTAGACTGCATCTTCACTTATCATCAGGTGAGATTGTAGTCAAAGGCTAACTTGTAAAGAATAAAAAAAAATTACTCTGGATTAACACATAGGATACTTCCCGGAAAAAATCACGGTTCCTGTGGGATTTGTGTTAAACCGAATTTCACGCGAACGGAGTCGCGGGCGTCCGCTAGTATTTTTATGTTTTGTGATCTCAATTGATGTTAAGTGACGATGAAGTTGAAGATGGAAGAGGGCTTACTTGGAAGAGGTACAAGATTGTTTTATCTCATCGTATTGATGGTAACTAATCACGGCTGATGCTTACTACCTGAGCTAGTGCAGAAATCTGACCCAATCTGGGAATTAAATCCAAGACCTCTACCAACGACACTACAAACTGCGCCACAGAGGACGTAAAATATTATGATCGAAGTCTGTAAAATAGAATATATTGACTTGGCAAGCGCTCTAAGCAAATCTTATCTATACTAATATTATAAAGCTGAAGAGTTTGTTTGTTTGTTTTTTTGCATGAACGTGCTAATCTCAGGAACTACTGGTCCGATTTGAAAAATTCTTTCAGTGTTAGATAGCCCATTTATCGAGAAACGCTATAGGCTATGTAATATCATGCTAAGACCAAAAGGAGCGGAGCACCAGTGAAGAATGTTTCAAAATCGGGGATTTTTTCCTATTGAGAGCTTACGGTCAAAGTTTCACAAAAATCTTGTTTGACAGAATGTGTGAAGAACTGAAAGTCGCGGGCATCCGCTAGTTTGAAATATAATAAAAGATTTTTAATATTGATATGGTCACTATTGTATAAGACTTTCTTAGGTTAGCTAATTATGTAATAAGTCCGACCGACTTAGTATTACATGGATCTCACAACCTTTTACGGTACAACAACAGTGTTACGAGAATTATATTTTACAAGTATTGTTTTTGATGGCATTATCCTTACAAATGTAATTCTAAGCTTTATATTTAAGCAATTAAGGGTTCTTTACCTTCTTTTCTCCTTTCTTTCAAAGCAATCATGATTGCAAATTTAGTTACTATATAATACTTACTCTGTGGATCTCGTGCGTTTATAAAACAACAAAGCTATGGCCATTGCAGATTTTCGTTCGAAAAGTTTCTAATATTTGACAAGTCACACCAATGTAGGCAATGTGGTTGAGTTGTAATTTTTGTTGGAATTATTCAAAAGAGGGTCCCAAATGCAGACATCCTCGGCCAAGGGCTCCCAGCGACTGCAAATTGTCTGTTTGTGTATTCATGGCGACAGGCAGCGCGGCGGGGGAGGAGGGGGGCATATAATTACAAAGTGACATTACTTTACATTCGGTTCTGTTCGTGAATTGGCTTCGATGTGGTTAACGGATGATAGATTAGGATTCAAAAAGTATTGTTTAGTCTTCTCGGACTAAGGCGCGTTTGGAACCCTCGTAACTTTAATTTTAAGTTTTTAAAAGCTAACTTTAATATGAAAATGTTTTCTGTCCCAAATAAATAAAAATAAAATAAAATTAAATCTTGACATAACTTGACGTTTCAAAAGTGCTTGTAAACTAAGCCTACTACTACTAAGTGAAGTCAGTCAATTCACACTGGGCCAGCGTGGTGGACTATTGGCCTAACCCCTCTCATTCTGAGAGTAGACTCGAGCTCAACAGTGAGCCAAATATGGGTTGATAATGATATTGATGATGATGATGTACTAGCGGACGCCCGCGACTTCGTCCGCTTGGAATTCAGTTTTTCACAAATCCCGCGGGAACCATAGATTTTCCGGGATGAAAAGTAGCCTATGTGATAATCCAGAGTAAAGTCTATTTCCATTCTAAATTTCAGCCAAATCACTTCAGTAGCCGCTGCACAAAGAATGCACAAACATACACACATACACACAAACTTTCGCGTTTATATATTAGTGCGATGTGTGATGTGATGTGATGTGACGTGATGTGACGTGATGTGAAGTGAGATGTGATGTGATGTGATTTTAAGGCATGTTGATCAAAACCGGACGAATACATTTTTAGAACCTTCGTTTTAAAATGTTTGTTTTAAAACTTCATATTTATTTTTTCATGCCTATCGCCACAGCTTCTGAAACTCTTAAAAACTTAGACACAATAGTCAAACCGCAGACAATTTGTTTACCTCGTCAGCCCACCTCTGGTTAATATTTATACATCCCCCTCGCGACGCATTTACATAATCAGGAAACAAACATTCGTTTCGTGATGAAAAGCCTTAATTCAGACGGCCAGACCGCACAATATTAAATCCATGAAAGAATAATTTTCATCATAATAAACATTTTGAAGAATACTTTCACTGTATGGACTGTGAGCCTATGACAGTCAGTCACTTTATTTTATGATGGCTGAAAATTTCTCAGCCTATTTTCTAATCAGAGTACCTAGAGTATCTAAAGTAGCCAATTATTAAGTTTGGACCGTGGTGGATTCAGGAATTAAGCTTAACTACTAATATAACTACTAGAGCGAGAGGCTTCCCTATGGACCCTATAGGGAAGCCTCTCGCTCTAGTAGTTATATTCACATCGACTTTTTGCTGACGATGTTTCCTTTCACATATAATTTGAATACCTTCAAGAGAAGAAAGTATAAATATTTGATAGACATGAGTCTCGCATGAGACACGCTCCAAGTCCAACTTAGACCACATCATTTTTCATCAGGCATAATCAAGCTGATCTAAGCTAGCAAGCAAGGGCTTGTTAGCTACAATCTAAATATGATTAGACCAATTTTATGAGTAAATCAGGTTCTAGGCAACATGGGTGTCCATGAGGACTTTCCCCCTTACGAAAAAAAAAAGATCTAGGCAAGCAAGCTTAACAACATAGATCAACCTAAATTTCATTTTCACTTTTCATCAGCATTAAAAATTTTTCATTATCTGCATACGTAATATATTTTTTCTATAATTTATATCTTCAGAAAGAACAGTTAGATTCGGTTAGGTTCTTTTTATAAAAATAAATTACTGATAAATGTTGTAATATGAATTCACAATGTAAGTTACGTTAGTGCTACGATGCTACGGCAGCGCTACGCCATCTCTACGCTGTTGCTAAGCTCGGCTACGCGGATCTACAGAATACGTTTTACGGTTCAATCGAGTTAAGCCTCCATAAAGATGGGATCATTTTGAAGCTGATCCCTTCCCCTCACCCTACTGAGCTTCCGAACAATTTATAGTAATTCATACTTAGACTTACAGAGAGTCCCATGGTTCTGTTTAATTTAACTCTCCTAATTTGGTACACAACATTTTAGGGTAAACAAATGTCAGTCAATAAGTCAGATATTAATGTATCTTTCTTGCTTCATCAACTCTCCACGTCATCAATACTTTATTGGGAACGCCCGCGACGTTAAAGAGTAACAAACATCCAAACATCCATACAAACTTTCGCGTTTATAATATTAGTAGAAAGTAGGATGTCCTGGATTTGGTGTAGGTACATTAGCCTTATAGCTTGTATAGTTATTAATTATTTATCGCTACAACCTTACAAACTCACAAACTTTATCTCTTTATAATATTACTATAGATAGTGCAGACAATGAAAAGTCAATAGCTGATTTTATTGAGAAACGAGAAAAATATTTAAAAACCATTAACCTGATTTTAATAGCACGTTCACGGTTTGTTTAAGATCCAATTAATGATATGAACGCAAATTTATCAGAAAACTGCAAATATGGGATTGTTTACGACCCCTGGCAGCAAGCATAGTCAGGTGGCCATCTTGTTAATTCTGGAACAGTAAAATAATTCCTAACAAAAGCGGCCAAATAATACATAGCCAGTGAACGTTGTTGGCTCGGTTTAATTGTGTTGTTCCGGAGCGTACGCTGCGTAAATGTTGACTTTTGATTTACGCCGATACTGACATACCTGACCACACGATGCGGATTGTTGTAGTATTTTGCAACGATATTTTCATACTATTTTTAATAATTTTCTATTTTTTTTTATTTTTTTATATTCTTTACAAGTTAGCCCTTGGCTACAATCTCACCTGATGGTAAGTGATGATGCAGTCTAAGATGGAAGCGGGCTAACTTGTTAGGAGGAGGATGAAAATCCACACCCATTTCGGTTTCTACACGGCATAATACCGGAACGCTAAGTCGCTTGGCGGTACGTCTTTGCCGGTAGGGTGGTAACTAACCACGGTCGAAGCGTCCCACCAGCCAAATTTAAAAAAATATCCTCTTTATATCGATAGTAAAACGGCTTCTGTTTGCATTTGATTTAAAGACTCTGATCCGATTCAGATTTAGACATTTTTACAACCACCAACTTTCTAACTCTAGAAACATAAGATTAATATTTTTATTTTTTTCGCAATAGGGATGATGACAGTTTTTTAAATTGTATATAAATTAAGAGTACGCTAATAGTAAAGCAATTTTGTAAAAGTAACAAGGTATCTGCGATCATTACTTTCGGAGCTACAGCGATTTAAAGGGTCAGATTTGCGGCGCTGCCGCGGATCCCTGAAAAACGCCCCATACAAAATGGTACGAACTTATGACGTCGTAGGCAATTGATGATCATTATTTGTATGGGCGTTAACAAAATTTTTATCAAGAGGCCCAACGGAATGACAATGGTTCCGTGGTCTATGGGGCGTGCTTTAGTATGGGACGCAACCTGCGTAGATACGTTGGCAGTGTCTCATCTCTCACGCACGTCCCAAACGCCTCGCGCAGCTGCAGAATACGCTCAATTTTGTAAGCGTTGTAAATACTCGGTCATAACGAATTACTATGTATTTGCAGCACTTGCCTTTGAGACTTTAAGCCCATGGTCAACAGATACTAAATACTTTTTTTAATGTCGGTTAAAATACCATAAAACTTCAAAACGACATTCTCCAGATTTGCATTAAATGTAGTGTGGAAAGAGACTAAGGCTGGAAAAATACAGGATTCTTTGTTTACCCTCTGAATATTAATATGTGTAATTTTGTTTGTTTGGCGTTTATTCAAAACAGTTTTAGCATTTATGAGTACAATAGTGTACATACGAGTAGGAGCTTTTGTTTCTCTTTATAATTATTATTTTCGTATTCCTTTTTCATCAGTGTATTATATTATTAATTAGTTTTATATTTCTTGTTTTCTTATTAATGTGGTGTATAATACGAGTATATTATAAAGCGCTTGCATAATAGGGGTTATTTATAAAGTTTGCACCGATTCTTACTCTACTTTATCTTTTATCCTGAGATATTGTAATAATATCTTTTTAGCAAGTTATAACAAGTAATAATTACTCTCTCGATACCTATTATTATTTAGTAATAATAGGTATTGAGCCATGATAATCCGTTGGATATGACCTCTGCCTTCGATTCAGAGGGTGTAGGCACGAATCCGGTTTGAGAGATATTTTTTTTTTTCATTTCCTCAACCCATATTAGCATATTATACGCTAGCTCAATGCGCATTGGCAGACTTCACATACGCAGAGAATTAAGAAAATTCTCTGGTATGCAGGTTTCCTCACGATTTTTTCCTTCACCGTTTGAGACACGTGATATTTTATTTCTTAACATGCACACAACTGAAAAGTTGGAGGTGCATGCCCCGGATTCGGATCTACACCCTCTGGAATCGGAGGCAGAGGTCATATCCACTGGGCTATCACGGCTCGGTTGAGACAAGCACTTCTAATTTTTTCAGTTATGTGCATTTTAAGAAATTAAATGTCACATGGCTCAAATGAAGGCAAAAACACCGAGAAGAAACCTGCATACCTGAGAAATTTCTTAATTCTCTAGGTGTGTTTTGTCTGCCTATCCAAATGGGATTGGATCCTATATATCAAACCCTTCTGCTAGAAGCATTGAGGCTCTGAAACTCGGTCACTGGAAATCGAGTAATTAATTAAATTGCACGTACGTTTGTTTATTCCAGGTTTAATTGTGTTTCTCCATCGTATTTGTGCGCGATATTGATTGTGTACATTCGATTATAATGCCGTAACTGGATTGATTCGGGGCCATTCAATTGAGAATCTCGGCGTTCTAAATTAATTTCTAAATTAATTAATTAAGCTAATAATTAATTATAAGCCGTGATAGACCTCTGCCTCCAATTCCGGAGGATGTGGGTTCAGTTCTGTGCATTTTAAGAAATTAAATATCACGTGCCTCAAAGGGTGAAGGAAAAATATCGTGTGGAAACCTACCAGAGAATTTTCTTGATTATCTGCGTGTGTGAAGTCTACCAATCCGTATTGAGCCAGCGGGGTGGTCTATTGGCCGAACTCCTCTCATTCTGAGAGAAGACTCGAGCTCATTAGTGAGCCGTATATGGGTTGATAACGACGACGACGACGACGAAAAGAACGAGGATGGCTTAAATTACTAATAACAAATACACAAACATTAAATTGTTAAAAAAGTAAAAAGCAAATGATAACCCACTTTAAAGTTAAAAGGAAAAGAAATTTTGAACATAAATATGTTTTTGAAGGAAGCCCCTTTTTATGAGAAAATAATATTATTTACGTAAACAAAATGAATTTATATTTCACACTCGCGCCGTCGCTCCCGCGGTCTAAATAATAAACACGGTTTAGTGAAAACGACTAGAAAATAATTACAAGACATCAAAAGCTTTGTAATTAGAACATCGAGTTATACTAAATTGATTTTTAATGTACACGAAATAAGGGTCGACAGGACGTTAAAAAGGAAATAAAAATACGTTTATTTCGAAGCCTTTTCGAGGATTTACATTAATTTCAAAGACACATGGCGTGTTGTTTTTTGAACGTGCCCCGAAAAAGGATTTTGTGTGATTATTTTGGATAAAACAAATACATTCGGGAACCTATTCAAAGCGACTCGAAATGTCAGCGAAACGTTTTATACGATAACTTTGTGTTAAAGGTTTCAACGCCAAACATAAATATTATAATTAAGTTTCAAGTATCTCGTGTTTTATATTTATATAAATTACTAGCGGACGCCACGACTTCGTCCGCGTGGAGTTCAGTTTTTGAAAAATCTACTTCTATTACAAATTTCAGCAAAATCGCTACAGTAACCGCAGCACAAAGGAGTTCCCCATCATCCCTCATTTTATCCTTATGGGGGTCGAATTTATCAATTAGATTAGGTGAAACAGGAAAATATTAGTCATAAAAAATATATGTCTGGTTTTATTTTTGAAGGCCAATATTTTTGCCAGGTATATCCTATGATGATGTATAAAATTCTTGAACAAGTTATTATTTTAAATCACTTCTCGTGATTTTCAAAAGTCAGGCTTAGAAATTAAAATTGCTTACTGAACCAGGTCTACAGATGGGTGGAAATCAAGGTAATATATCCAGAAGGACTAATTGAATTGGAGGCAATGAGGTGTTAAATATTGCAAACTTGCTGAATGATTTCTGAATGAGTAATCAGCAAGTTTTACATAGATATGTAATGCATGTAGACCTCAGACTAATTACATAAAGAACTGCCTCGCTATACGTTGTTTTTCTGTCAATGATTTAATGCGATTATAAAAATTCTATAGAATCGATGTTTCATATTTATAATCGTTGTGAGTTTATGGTTGAATTTGCTAATGCGACTACTTGACTTGAATGCCAATAAGTTGTGTTTGGCACTCATTGAGTGGGGATGTTTTTTGGTCGCTGATTGTGCATCCACTTATTAATAGGAAATCGATGAATATACCTAATATAAAGCTCGTTTTCTTCAAAAAATTACAGACAATTTTGTTTGTGATTTTGGGTGTGATACAATGATATTTAAATACTATTAGATGTGTTACTAGCGCATGAAAAATGAAGCGTTTAAAAGAGGAATTATACACAACTCAATACCAGTTGTGGTCAATGACGAACGTTATTTAAACAAATAATACCTAAATATCATCTGCAATGTCGTGTCAATATCAATACATAAATATGTAATGGAATTAAATACATAATTGTGCATGTGTGCTCTCAGTATTGTAGACAATTCGGATCACTTTTTGCGGTGATTTTGTAGGGACGTAGCCGATCTATAGTATAAAATTATCATTGTGTGATACTTTAAAACAACAATACTCGATGTGTTCGAACAAACAAATTAGTAATTAAGGTAGAAAATTGTGGATTAAACCTAGGCTTCATTTAATTTAATTTTAAATTAAAACTATTGAGATATTAACGGTAGGTATGAGTATCTTTACGTTTCAACGGGCAGCTGTTATCAACAAACAAAAAGCAAAATCGACTAACATTACCAACATAATAAAAGTAGTCAGATTTAACAAATTCATTCGAAAAAGGACACTATGTAACAGACAATAAAGTAGCACAGATAAGGCTTGGCCGCAAATCGTCTGCACGTGAAAGGCTGATGCTAATGGCAGACCATTACGGAGTCCATGAAACTTCAAGCCGCTGAAGCAGATCTGCCATTCGGGAGTTATGTAGCGGATGGGAACAGATTTACAAAAATGTCCCTGATTGTGACGTTTGTTACAGTTGCCCAGTTGAGAATACTGAATTACTGAGCTGAGTAAACCAAAAATATCTAAGTTGCAAAAGCGAGGTTTATGTTGTCAACTCATTAGAGCACCCCGGCAGCTAAGCTGCAAAATCTGTCTTCGCGATAGCTTGCAACCACGGAGTTGATGTAGTGAGCTATAGGCTTATATCTATACTTATTATCAGAGGCGCCTCTTCGCTATCTTAATATATAAATGCGAAAGGTCATTCATCATGAAATCTTGAAAACCACTTGAAGTACAAAGCTGAAATTTGGCAGGGAGGTAATTTTTAGATAGTAGGTGTCCACTAAGAACGGATTTTGCGGGTTTGGGGTTAGCCGGATTAAAGAGGTTTACGGGCGGACGATGTCGCGGGTGTCCGCTACCATAGTTACTTATATAACCTGCGCGGCGAGTGGCGCCTGGGTGCAACGCAACGCACACCCTGCACTATAGGTAAAGCACTATAGGTAACGCCTCTGCTTATTATAAAACTGTAACAGGCCAATTTCTGTACATTGAAGATATGTATTTTGAAAATTTTAGTTGCAGCATATATATTATAATCGACAGTCCTCGATCGACAATGCTTTTAGTCGCGAAAATTAAATCAAAAGGGGGTGAAACTGGGGTTGTAAGTTTATAACGAATTCCACGCGAACGAAGTCGCGAGCGTTTGCTAGGGTATAAATGTACCTGACGAAGCTAAGAGAGGGGGTGCTATTCAAGTGCTGGATGGCTTTAAAGAAGCATGACCCTTAAACCCCGTCAAAACAGGATAACACTATTCCAGCAGGTTTGTAAATTGAAAAACGAATAATATGCATTTTTTATTATTTTACGTAACGTTTAATATTATAATAATTTATTTATATTTATTTATATTTATTTTGCTATCATCCGCGAAAAGTCGACGAACCAATGCAACAACGTCACCCAGATCCGTCAAAATACTCTCTACGTACGTGCATGCAATTGCACGTTGTAGAGTCAACATCTCCTGAGGATGCTCCGGTTTCGGGGTGAAACGTACGAAGAGAGTATTTTGTCAGAGTCGTTGTCGCATGGGTTCGTCGGCTTTTCGCGGATGATAGCAAAATAAATAAATCATTATATATTCATGATGAACCGCAATGTAACGACTGCTTCTATCCAATAACGTTTAAATATTTAACATGTGTAAGGTGTGAGAAAATAAGTACGTTATCTAAACGTGAGACTTTACTTTTTGTTACTATTTCATTTTCCATTTAATTTCAGCGCCGCGAGCTTTAAACATTCCCCAATAAAGGTAATTAATAATACAATATTCATCAAAACCACGAGTAACGAACGGAAGCCGAACAAGGAGGAAACCATAACGAGCCCTATTAGCACAATAAAGAGCGGTAACAATATTGGCTCGAATCATGAATAATTCACGCGGAAATGAACTCTATTACAAAGGCAATAACGGTGCGATGATGAGGCGGCGCGCAAATTGTCGCTACGTGGCACAGCGATGCTAATGCGCTGTGATTACTGGACTTACTAAACGACTTACTCACAACGGATGCTGTTTAGGGTGTCGCATCCTGCACCCATCATGCCGCACCCATCTGTGGGTGCTTGAGTACTTTAGTAGTTTTTGTTCACCTTAAAAATGTTATGGTTTGCATAAAATCAAGAAAGGTATGCTTTTATGAGCCGTGAGAGCCCAGTGGTTATGACCTCTGCCTCCGATTCCGGAGGGTGTGGGCTCGAATCCGGTCCGGGGCATGCACCTCCAACTTTTCAGTTGTGTGCATTTTAAGAAATTAAGCATCACGTGTCTCAATCGGTGAAGGGAAACATCGTAAGGAAACCTGCATACCAAAGAATTATCTAAATTCTCTGCGTGTGTGAAGTCTGCCAATCCGCATTGGGCCAGCGTGGTGGACTATTGGCCTTACCCCTCTCATTCTGAGAGGAGACTCGAGCTCAACAGTGAGCCGAATATGGGTTGATGACGATGCTTTTATGATTTAAACAAGTACAGAGGATGAATGAAAAGAGAATAACAAAAGTTGGGCGTTCTTAAAACTGTACCATTGAGGTACTCATACCTACTTTGCATGTGTTAGTAAAGTGATACCTACAGTTCGTGCGCTGTAGCATGGTGCGTGTGACATTTGCTGCTTGACGTTCATAATACTCATCATTATTGTGAATCCCGGCAAACTTTCAAGAGTGAAACGAACTGTCACCCGCACCATGCTACATCGCACGAATTGTAAAAAAATTAAAAGTAACATGACTGCACGTAATGACAGACCAATCGTCTATAAAATTATATAAAAAAATACCTGCGACATTACCCTATTAAATCTGTGTGACATTTTTTTTTTCATTAATAAACTTTAAACAAATTATTACTTAGTCTCATACTAACTTAAAAATGTACAAAAAGTGAAATCTGGCAAAGATTTATTTTAAAAATATATTTTCAAAATATCCGTAAAAACAAAACTTCGATGTTTAATTCAGTTTTCACTCAGATCTTTGTGAGGAAAAATACGAGTATAAAGTTTCAAAGTTGTATTTCAAGACATTTTAAAGCCAAAACCGCAAAGTTTCGCGAAAGCACTTGATTTGCACTTCTCTTCGCACTACCGCAACTTTGTAGTTTTTAGTTTGTAGTCGAGCGGACGACGGCCGGGAAGTTTTCTTTGCAACGCGATATATTTTTTATTAAGTTTTAAAAGTTATTTAATTCGAATCTCTCGATACATTTCTTGTATTGACCGCAAGCTTACTGGACGCTTTTCCGTAAATAGAACAAATATAGATTTGATAATTCTTTTATCATGGTTGTAGAAAAGTATTGTATGCACGTAATTAGCCATTTTAGCACTCGTGCAATCTATTGTGCAGAAAAATTACTCGTGCTACAAAGGCCCTCATTATAGTTAGTGACATAAATAACTATTACCTATAGACATACATAGGTACTTCATTTTATGAAGGCTGAAAGTTTGTCAATTTTACTTAGCTAGCTTGGCTTGACTGGTACGCAGTGGCGTGCATAAGGTAGTCGATCAGGGTATGTACTAGTAATAAAATTGAGCAACCTGGAAAAATCTGTATTTAATAAACACTAAAAAGACAACTCTTAGGGTATGCAGTACTTTAATGCATGTATGAAGTGCACGCCACTGCTGGTACGGTAGCCAAATAAACGACTAAATATTTTTTAATATTTTTCTCGGCATAGTATCACAAATCTTGTCTCCAGTTGCCAGTCTCTTAGCTTAGCGGCAACCCTTCGAAAAGCACCTTTAAAAATCAAACATTAAGGGTCATTAGCGAAGGGTTGACTAGAAGCTAAAGGTCTGGTGATTAGAGACATGATTCCTCATGAAAATCCTCCCATAGAAAAACTATCAAAAGAGTACGTACGAGTAAGAGAAACCTGGTACTTTCCAAATCAACCACGGTCTAAGCTCCATAAATGGCTATCAGTACTATAGCCATTTATGGAACTTATCGTAGGAGCATGGGTAAACTTTGACGGCCTCCGTGGCGCAGTGGTATGCGCGGTGGATTTACAAGACGAAAGTCCTGGTTTCGATCGCCGGCTGGGCCGATTGAGGCTTTCTTAATTGGTCCAGGTCTGGCTGGTGGGAGGCTTCGGCCGTGGCTAGTTAACATTCTAACAGCAAAGACCCACCGCCAAGCAATTTAGCGTCCCGTTACGATGCCGTGTAGAAACCGAAAGGAGTGTGGATTTTCATTTTCTTCCTAACAAGTTAGCAAGCTTCCATCTTAGATTGCATCAACGCTTCATCAGGTGAGATTGTAGTCAAGGGCTAACTTGTAAAGAATAAAAAAAAACTTTCAGCTTTCATAAAATAATGTATTGCAAGCTCTCGTCCTATGTTTAGTATTAGTTCTAAGTTTAGTCTCTAGTAGTCATCTCTTCATTCAAAAGTCAACATTTTATAATGATGGTTTAACCTCAAATGAAGCACAAGCATCTGTCACAAGAGTCGCGACTACTAAACTAGACTCATTTAGATGAAGAGTTTGCGCCAAGCCACTCTAAGCAAGAGCTCTTCACAAACGAGAAGATGTTTTGTTGACATTTTGTCGTCGCGTACCATGATTTGAAAAATTTCTGACGACTTATAATTTTTATTATTGCTGTGAATTTTGTTGTAGCAACATTCGTACCAGTGGATATGACCTCTGCCTTCGATTCTGCGTATGCGTGACGAAACCTGCATAGCAGAGAATTAAGAAAATTCTCTGCTATGCAGGTTTCGTCACGATGTTTTTCCTTCACCGTTTGAGACATGTGCGATTTAATTTCTTAAAATGCACACAACTGAAAAGTTGGAGGTGCAACCCCGTACCGGATTAGAACCCACACCCTCCGGAATCGGAGGCAGAGGTTATATCACGGCTCTATTATTATTATTGTAATACTTCTAGAAATGTTTGAACAAAAATAGTATGTGAAGAGCCAAAAAGTACAACCTTCTGTTAACAAGAAACTGAAAAGGTGAATAAAAGCATTGCATGTGAGCGTTGACAGTGCGGGTCCGATATTATCTTACAGACTGAGAATCAAAGATTCAGGTTATACTTCAAGAAATATTAAATAAAATAACTTCGCGAAGAGCCAAAGAGTAGCCACTAACTATTATTAATAAGAACCTGAAAAGGCTAAAAACGCGTTTGAAGATGACCGTTGTCAGTCCGATCTTACCTTACAGACTAAGAATCAAAGGTTTTGCTTAAACTCATAGAAATCTATACTAATATTTTAAAGCTGAAGAGTTTGTTTGTTTCTTTGTTTGATTGAACGTGCTAATCTCTGGAACTACTGGTCCGATTTGAAAAATTCTTTCAGTGTTAGATAGCCCATTTATCGACAAAGGCTATAGGCTATATATTATCCTCATATTCCTACGGGAACAGGAACCACGCGGGTGAAACCGCGTGGCGTTAGCTAGTATTTGTATAAAAAAGTATATGAAGAGCCAAAGAGCACTAACTACTGTTAATAAGAAGCGGGAAAGGCGAATAAAAGCGTTTTAAGGTAAACGTTGTCAGTGCAAGCACGTATATGCGATAACGGCGCACATTTCGTCGGCGCGGGAGATTCTGCGCTAAGCACCGGCTTAAGTTCTTGGCCTGCGCTCAAATGTAACTATTTCTTTACAAATCTCTCTGGAGTTCTCGGTTCAAGATTAGCTCTCTTAGCCCCGAATGTAATATCATCCTTTCGTATTAAAGCCTCACTTGATGTCGATGTGCAAGTTACAATGTCGAGCGGAAAAATGTGTTGTTTTATGTCAATAAATGATGAAGTTATAAAGGAAACAAACATAAAAACATGATTCAAATGGGAAATTCTTGAAGTCGGTTAAAAATCTGTCATGTTTTTTTTATTGTTTACAAGTAAGCCATTGACTACATTATGGTAAATGATGATGAAATCTAAGATGAAAGCGGGTATTGGAATAAGTAGGATGAAAATCACATCCTTTTTCGGTTTCTACACGACATCGCTAAATCGTTTGGCGGTACGTCTTTGTCGGTATGGTGGTATCTAGACACGGCCGAACCTGGAGCCTGTAAGAAAATCTAAATCGTGTGTCAGTTATTTTTTTGGGTAATTAGGACAGTTGGTAGTTATCCTGATTACTGGAATCCAACGTTCCTTGCATCGATTAATACGAAATTTTGTACACACTTTTTATTTATATAGTTATTACTCTTATTGGACACAAGTACAAAACAAGATAACACAAAAAAGAGAAAATTAAAACTACGATTAGCAGGAAATGGCAGCCTTACCGCTAAGGCGATCTCTCCCAGACAACCTTTGGTGAGAGAAAATGCTAAGTACAACAATAAAACATTGATTAAAAATTAAAACTAACCGTTGGTGCGGCAATTTGATTAGTTTGTCTTAACTTTTGTCTATCATCATCATACAACCGATGGACGTCCATTACACGACATTCTTTTGTAGGGACTTCCAAACATCACGATCCTGAGCCGCCTGCATCCAGCAAATCCCTGTAACTCGTTTGATGTCGTCAGTCCACCTGGCGGTTGGTCAACCAACACTTTAGACCGCAGGGTCGCCATTCCATCATCTAAAGTAACTTAGATCTCGTCGAACGAGAAAAATTTTCGTTATTAAGAATTTCTAACACTCAAAATTAGCCATACGAATCGGCACCTTAAATTCATAAAACCACAGATCACGCTTAACTGTAACAGTTGCAATTTGCCAGCGCACTTCGAACTAACCGCACTTTGGCAACTTGACTGGCATGTTGATGCTAGTTTCCACTTAATTCGTATCGTGATGCATTCACAATCAACCTTTTTGAAGTTGAAGTCTCTGGAGAGGTCGAGGTTTACCTACAGTAGAATACGAGTCTAATGTAGGTATATGGAGTTATAAAGCAATAGAAATGCCAGCTTAATAATAGGAGTATATTAGTGTCATTCTTTTATTTACACCTACTTGTATGTCTACACTAATATTGTAAAGAGTAAAGATTTGTATTTTTGTATGTACCTAATTAATTTTAAAAATTCTTTCACTAACTGATAACTAGATTATCAGGGAAAATAACAGCTTTATCTTATCTAGCTAAAATATAGCTGTATTTCAGCCCAGTGGATATGACCTCTGCCTCCGACTCCGGAGATGGGTTCGAATCCGGTTCGAAACTCCAACTTTTCATTGTGTGCATTTTAAAAAATTAAATATAACGTGTCTCAGAACGGTGAAGCTCAAAATTGAATTTGCTTGGGTTCCATCTTTGTCTAAGTCTTCCTCTTCCATTATCGTTTATTTAAAAAATTACGACTTTTAGAACACTAACAACAAGAACTAAAAATGGTTTACACGTGTATGTTGAATACATTGAAGGCTCTCATTTATTATCACGGATCTCTCTATAACCTAACGAAGGCCACATAACAGACACATATTCATGCAAAGACTAATAGCCTGTCAAATCTGTATAGAGTAACGAGGACCTTTGCCCTGTGCCGAGATGGATTAATTAAGACAAGGGCATCGCTTCAGTTACGGCGAACATAATATCATGTTTCTATTTTATGGGTTCCCTAACCACGCCCGGGGGCAAGGGAGGATGGTTTTTGATGTCTTCCACAAATTTGTGAAATCTTGCGCGAAATTAAAGCTTAACTTGTTAAAGTTAACTAGGTTCAAGTTGTATAGAATAGGAATATTATTTTTATGATAGCGTTTGACTGCGGTTTCATTTGATGTTAAAGATTGAAGGACTGTGGTAGCCAGATCTTCGTGATTTTATAATAGTTGACTGACTATGCTTTTGCCCTACAGTATGCCACTTTTGAGCTTGGGGTGGTGTTACCAGCTACATAGCTTAGTGGCAACTTTTCGCCATTAAAAACATTGTTATAGGTCTAAGGAACTCTAGCAAAAAGTTGCCATAGCTAAATGGCGGTGTCTAAATAAAAAATATATATATTTTTTCATGGTTATCATCATCATCATCACAGCCGATGGACGTCCACTGACGTATGATTCTTGCATGGACTTCCAAACAAAACCGTTGCCATTCCAGCATCTTGGGACGTCAATGTCCATCGGTTCTTCGAACTTTGTGCCCTGACCACTGCCTTCAGCTTCGCGACTTGCTGAGCAGTGAAACACGGAAATACTATTCACTGTGATATACGAGACAGTCGTTGATTTGGTGTTTTTATGAGATCCCGTAGAGAACAACTATTAGAAAAATTACTTACAAGTCTACCTTTATTATAGACGCTACGTCGACAGAATCAAGACCGGAAGCCGCAGCAAAAAAAGCTGAAAACGTTAAGTGGTACATTTACGAGTATGTGTCTCTGACCGAGATTTACACATTTGTTTCTTTTGCCGTGGAGACCCTTGGCTTATTGAGTCGCCATCTTAAAGAAAATCTTCGAATTATTTCACCGTCACTAGTTGCCTAGGCTGGTCACAGAAGGGCTGGCTCATTTTTTGCGCAAAGGATCAGCCTGACTGTCCAGCGGGGAAATGCAGCCAGTCTTGCCACCATTCCGTGGGCATGATTTTTAGGTATAGTTTTTAGGATAATTATGTTAGTTTAAATTCTCTATTGTATTTTTCTCAATAAAAAAGGCTGTATTAAACACCTTCCCCTTTTAAAATATTGGTTAAAAAATTGCTACGATGCAACGGTATATACAGGTAGTACAGAATTTTGAAGATACACAGTGTATACAACCCTCCCTCATCAGAGGTTATTGTGTATTTAATTTAGTTCCCCTTAACCCCCTCACCCTCAATATCCTTGCCCTTTGAAAGTGTTAAATTGAAATCAAGCCTTTTCTTCAAATTGCCAAAATTCCCAGCAAGCCTTCTTAGGCGAACTTCCTGCGCCCAAGTTTCATTGACATAGAGATTTTCTTATGCTTAGATCGGCTACTGGCTATTAACGGGGCTATAAACCTTAAGTTAAAAACCAACAAGAACTGTAAAGTTTCATTTTTTAAATTAATACTATCAGCAATTCTTAATTTGGTACTAAACTCTAATGTAATTTACGAACATAACACAAAACATGATTTAACAGCGATATTTTGGATTTTGTAGAAGTATTCTGTTTCATTGTTTTTGTTTATCGACTGGCGAGTGATAATTTAAAAAATTAAAGCTCAATTTAGACATTTTTGTCTGTGCATTCTTAGTGTGAATGTCGATGCTACACCATGTGTTTACTTATTTATGCGTAACTATTAGATCTAAACGAAAGTGCTAAATGGCGTCTTGTTCTTTATCTATCTCATTGTCCGCTCTATCCTTATAATTTCAAACATATCTTGGAACTTAATGAACAAAAGGTTGGACCCTCAACTGTGACCTAACAATTCGTCTAATTCAAATTCTAAAGAAAAACTTTTATTGGAAATTCCGTTTCGGTTAAAGTTACTTACCCTTTTAATACTAATTAGAACGGACGTAGACTTTGCACCACCCACTAAGCGATTTAGCATTCCAATGTGATGCCGGGTAGAAATCACCAGACATTTAGGTAAAATAAACTGGTAGATATGTTCGAAATTGGGCCCACCTTACATAACGATACAGAAATTTAAAATGTACCAAAAAAAATAAATTTTACTAGATTACTAGGTTAAAATCTTAACTAAAATAATATTCGCCGACAGGGAAAATAAGCTGATTTCATTATTTTCACACCAATCGTAGTTGTTGTAGTCAGGTGTCTTTGCAAACGCGAGCTGTCAATGTCACTGTCAAATATCATTACTAACATAATTTGATAAGATGTGTTAATTTGATTAGATGTCAAATCCTTATTAAAACTGTCGCCTGTCAGTCGGAGAAAAATAATGCAATAAATTGTATGTTAAAGGGATAGGAATTATTGCCCACAAGTAATTTAACTGATTACTTGATTAGGCGAATATAGATTTCTTTGAAAATTGGTCTTATGAGTTCTCCTTAATTGTCCTAATTTATGGCCAATTTTCAGCACTGTATCATTAGTATAATTTGGGCCCGAGTTTGTATGGCGACTCCTTTGCCAATTTAACATATCTCTGTCAACATCTAGCCTGCATAATCACTTACCATCAGATGAGGCAGCAGTCAAGGGGTAACTTGTGGGTGAATATAAAAATATATGAATAAATATAGCCTCATCAGCGCCAGAAGTGGTCCCCTTTCCAACCCCGAGGCTAATCCCTCTTATAAATAATTCCACGTCCTCGAGATTAAGAGGTTTCCAACACACTTTTATGAGTTACGGCGCTGCGGGGCGGGGAGGGGGACGGTTTAAAGTGATCGCCGGGACCTCTTTAGCGCCTTAGGAATACTACAGACTACGGAGGTTCTTCATTTATATTTAGTTACTAAGTCGCCCGTGAATTCGTTTTCGTGAAATTCAGTTTTTCACAAATCCCGTGAGAGCCATGGATTTTTTGCCAAAATGTGGCTCCATAACCTCCTCTATTTTCCAGTGAAAGTCCCGTTAAGATCGGTTCAGCCGTACCAAAGATTAGCATGGACAGACAAATATACAAAAATTGTAAGAAAGCTTGTTTGTGGTTAGGTATCGTGTAAATAAATAACTTGCACTTGAGAAAATACAGTTATCTTGAAATCACAGACGATATTTCAATTTTATTTATATATATTTTTATTATAATGATGTTGTATTTATAATGATGATTTACCAATGTCATTAAAAGGATAATATTATTTATGAGAATTTGTCGAAAGAACAAAAAGCTTAATATTTCATAGCCAGTACTTCAACCAAGGACATGACTTCAAAACTCATGACTCATTTATTTGTGTCATTAGTCATTAGACTAAGCTGATATTATTGATACTTGATTTTTTTAAATTTACAATGCGTTTTGTGCAGTTAAATTAAAAAAATATATATACTATTCGATTCATGTGATTATAATTTGCATTGATCACTTTAAAAGTTTAACTGTTAAAGCGATCTCCTAAATTTTGTTATGCACTTATTTTACGCACTCCGGTTCCGTTAGATACTCGTAAATAAGATAATTTAATGAAACATACGTGTATGTTAATAACTACTAGGGTTTTAGTGGTGGGCTTCGGTCGTGTATCTGTTTCCTTACCGTATAAGACATTCCCCTACGTTCAACTGCGATACCTCACAAAATCTAATCAGTAGTTTAAGTTACTTAAGCTTTATTGAAGATTTAACGATGATAGCGAGCTCCAAGTTCGCTACCATCGTAAACTAAATCGTCTATAATATATCGTCTATAACAACCCTTTATCAAATCTTATAAGGTCCCATTACACGTTTTCGAGCTTCAAAAAATGTAGTCTGTAGGAGCCTTAAGTTAGTAAGTCATATCCCTGCAGCAAATGCTAAGTAACTCGGGTCCTAAGTGACGCCCTTTTGATGTAATGACTTGATTAATTCCAATGATTACGCTGATTTTAAGAGAGAAATCGGTTTTAACTGTAATATACTGCGACCTTAAATGCTTTTACTTTTTTTTTAAATATTCTTTTAAAAAAAGGTAGCCATGTTTTTTTAAACTCGTTTAATATTCCTTTTTCCAATTCCCTTCATGGAACTTTAACTCTCTTATACTTAAATGTACAGAAAAGTCATCAAATATGGAATGCCATTTTGTTTTTTTGATATACGAGTAGACATAAATGTATTAGGTAAAGATAAAAATGATCATCTGTTCAGTCATATAATATATTTGAGATTAAAAGTAATTTGAGCATTGTTTTAATTATATATATTTAAAAGTATCTATAACATAATTTTGTATATACGTAGATAAATCGAAGTAGATACATTGACGATCAAATACATAGCCTACATAAATGTTTTTTGTCGTAGGATACATTCACCGCCGTCTTAAACTAGGCTGGGGCCCTTGGACACACAAGAATTAGGGCCCCTTTGGAAAGTAAAAAGCGATTTATACTAACATTTTTTCAATAAGTATGACCATTATATAATAAGTCTTTAGTGGTCTTAGAATGCTGCTGGTCTTTTGGTTACGATTTGGGGATTTGTGTTGCAAAATCTTCTATTAGGTATATCCTTAAAGTCTTAAGCTCAAAGTTTTGGAGGATATTGATATTGTCAATCCTTGGAGGCCCTTTGAGAAGGGGGGCCCTGGGCATGGGCCCCGTTTGCCCTTATGGTAAAGACGGTATTGGATACATTCCCAATTAAGGAATCAAAATAAGAACAAAAAACATTATTTCTCGAGATGTTATTGGAAATAAGTAGCTACATAAAATTACTATTTATTTGCTGTTGGAATGACCTGCAATTTTTGTAGCCATAGTTTATTCTTTTTTTCGAATTTATCTTTTTCCTTTCCATTTTTTTTTCTTCAATTTTGAACAACAACCGACTTTTAGGTAACCAAAAAATTTTGTCAGAAATACATAAATGTATAAATTGAATCAATAGCTGTTGCAAATTGAATAAAACTCGAAATCTTATTAGTTTTTTTGTTTCAGGCTTCCCTTCCGCCCGCTCCGAAAAGAGCAGCTCTGAGCGTCCCCCCCTCACCGCGGCGGAGCTCCCCCGAGACGCACTCCTCTACCCCTCTCTACGCGACAACTCTAGAACACTAGGCGACTACCCCGGAACTTCCAACGATAACAGCAACGACGAAGCTACTAACTTTAGCCCTATTAGTAAAAACTTCCAACCATTCTTCGACACTAACGATTTCGACGAAGATTCGATAGACAATACAGACGTAAACGAAGTAACTGGCGTTGACTACGATGAAACGGAAACGAGCATTGAAGACAGCAATTTGCTGGTTACGCCTGATGAAACACCTTCCGTTGAAACCTTCGAAGACTCTAGTGTAACAAAAAATAACGTCCTAAATACTAATAATGATAATATTTTTGAAACGGATGTAATAAGTAAAAGCAATATAAGCCCAGAAGATTACAACGATATACAAAATGTTCCTGAAATTTTAGAACCTATAATTAATGAGAGAAATGAAAACTCTTTAGATGTTAGTGAAACCACTAAAGGTTTGTTGGAGAGCGAAGATTTGAATGCTTCTGACAGTGGATTTATAGTAGCCCCTGGCTCAAATGTCGATGAATTGAATAGGATTTTAATGGCAGAAGAAGCGAGAGTAGACGCAGAAAATAAAAAATTAGCAGGTGAACTTGGATCTGGCGCTGGAAATGCGACTAAAGCGTCTGTGAGTGAAGATGATTTAAGTAAAGCTCAAGTTGCAGAGGACGATACCTTAGAACGTCAAAAGAGAAGCAGTGCGGATTGGGATAAACCTTCGAAGGTAAATATAGTAAAATTATCTTGTAGTTTGGATGATAAATATAGACTAACGTGGATTTAACAGAGCATTCTGTTGTCTAAATAAATGTCTGAATGAGTTTTTGTAACTATGCCTTCCCGTTTAATAAAAACTAAAAGTTTGTTAGCTCGAGCTACTACCATAGGTACTCGTTAGAAATTGAGAAACTATGGAATATGGATCATGGTGATTTTGGACTTTGAATTGACTTTCTTAGGGTCCAGACCCTCAATCGTCAAACTAGCGTAATGTTTTTATATTTGGTTAATAAGGTAACTTACGTCTTCAGCCGACAGAAATAGTACATATTCATGGAGGTCTATATCTAACGATGCCTGACATCAATAAACATAATTACACTTTATGTGAATCAATCTATGGGGTAGATATTGTATCTCTAATTTACTCCCCCTTTACACCTTTAACGGTATCTGTTGTTATCAAATTTGGCACTGTATTAGGCTAGATCCACGTCATGTGTAGTCCTGCATGTATCTTTACAGTATTTATACGCCTAAACGTACTTTTATTGGCGTCGTATAAAAAACGCACATTACAATGTTGTGTGAATCTAGCCTAAGGACTATAATGTTATTGTATAATGCCCATTGTGAAATTACAATTTTTGTCGGTTATTATAATTTTTTACTTTTGCAACTTGGAGTCGGTTTCTTATAAGAATTTTTATTTAAAAAGTTTTTCTTTACGAAGCCGTTTTTAAGTGAGGACGTTTTACTAAAAAGATTTTGTAAAAGTGTAAAGTAATGGTTCTCATTAGCATAAGAATCTTGAAACATTGTTCGTCCAAGAATGCCTCGTTGGTCTAGTGCGTAGTCTATTCGTCATCGGATATCGGATCAAGAGGTCCTAGGTTTTCTTCCTTATTTGGGGTTTTATTAAGAATTTAATAATTCCGGCCGGTATTTGTCATTGAAAATAGGTGTCTTGTTAAATGTGCCTATGTGAAAATTATCCTACTAATATTATAAACGCGAAAGTTTGTATGGACGTTTGATTGTTTGGAAATTCGTTACTCTTTAACGCTACAACTACTGTACCTTTGGAGTTGAACCTTGAACCTTTTGACTGAGGCTCAAATTCGGAATAGAAATAGATTTTACTCTGGATTAACACATAGTCTACTTTTCATCCCGGAAAAATCCGCTAGTCTAACATATTTTATTTCTTATTACTAACAGATGAGTATATATTTTTTACGCGGGATCTCGTTCTATTGCATCGCATCAAGGCGAGTAATACAATCCTCAAGATCCGTGATGATTAAAAAATGGTAGATGAACATGATGATGATGATGATGATGATGATGATGATGATGATGATGATGATGATGATAAATAAATAAATGAAAGACACGACACAATTTTCAACACTCGCAGTGAGTTGGCGATAATGCTTCTGATTATGATGATGTTGATGATAATGTTAATAAATGTCCAGTCGCGTCGCGTCAAGACGGGCGACACGATACTCAACATCCGCGGGGCGGTGCGCGACGCGATCGGCGACGCGGGCGCAGCGCCGGGCATGCGCGCGTCGTCGCGCGTCGACGCGTTTGTCATCCGACCGTCGCCTGTGTTGCGCGACGAGCCACGGGAGCAGATGAGAGAAGCGCGTCGCGACAGAGTGGCCTCCGCTTCTCCGCAGGTAACTTAAGTCAATATTATTTAAACACGACCATCCTCCTATAGGATGAGGATAAGGGATATAGAGTTTAGACCGACCACACTGCCCAAATTCGGATTGGCAAGCACTGGACCAATTAGGAAGTTTTTCTCTGCCTGTAGAGGCAGAGGCAAGAACTCTATATAGTAGATTAGAATCTGACTCAGAAAGGAACTACCCTTACCAATTTGTGTATTGTCCAAATAATATCTTCTGCTTTTGATTTCGCGTCCCACCTAGGACTAGTGCCATCGACATTTCTCGTAAAGAAAACGACATACAATCAAAGACATGTCGATCAATAGCAGCGGAGTTGTCCCAGTCCCATCTCTTTCGCCCCAATGCAAAGAAAAAGAGAGAGCGATAGTTTCGATTCTACCGCTATTTATCTTTTTTCATCTCAAATAGTCGAGTGTTGTGATGCTTTTCAGCTGATTCGAAAACTCCGGGGATGACCTGGAGAATGTCCCCAGGTGCCAATGAGGATACAGTAATTATATGATCGTCGTCGTCGTCGTTATCAACCCATATACGGCTCACTGTTGAGCTCGAGTCTCCTCTCAGAATGAAAGGGGTTAGGCCAATAGTCCACCACGCTGGCCCAATGCGGATTGGCAGACTTCACACACGCAGAGAATTAAGAAATTCTCTGGTATGCAGGTTTCCTCACGATGTTTTCCTTCACCGATTGAGACACGTGATATTTAATTATATGATACACAATCAGTAAGAAAGAGATTCAGCGACACCATTATAGCTTCATGTCCCCGCCGCAAGGTATCGTGTGTATCAGCGGCGAAGAGTTCGTACAGGCCGATTCCCGCCGGGTTACCTTGAAATTTCATACATACTCGTACATGGAATTGTCCCATCTCTATTGTCGAACATCCAACAGCCATTATTGTAATTATGGGTGTATGAGAAACCGGGGTTTGTTTAAAGCGGAATTTTCATTTTCTTTCGTACGGCTTACCTTCGTCAAAATTCTATCCTTCGCCACTGGTGTGTATAGACTCTTACCCCAAGCAATATTTCGCTGAAGGGTTGAAATTAGAAACGCCAATCACTCAACGACTTAATAGTTTGTAGGGGTCTTCAGGCCATTGCTTGACAGGATAACACACCATGATTACTTCTCCTGGCAAACAGTATCGTGCACAAGCATTTTAACTAGAGTAGGCATTTAGTGCAAATTGTACAAAATGGAAAATTCATTTTCTATTACAGGTTAGTTATGAATACTCAAGGTAGGCAGTGGGTGACGATGTCGTGTTTCGACCTGGAGGCCTATTCTGTAAGGATGTTTTGTATAACTAGTGAGTGCGAGTTTCGAATTCACCTCTATCTCTCTCTGTCTAACACGATAGAATAGAAAGAAAAAGGTAGATGTGCATTCAGATTTATACATAACGTCCTTACAGAATAGCCTTTCAGGTTGGAAATTGTAGCATGTATTAATTTGGGTGGATGGGTGCTAAACGCAATGATTGCTCTTAAAAGAAAAAAAAATATTTATGGAAAATATTCTTCTTTCTCGACCGACTTTAAAAAAGGAGGAGGTTCTCAGTTGTGGTAAAACCAACTGTCGTTTGTGTTGCATCATAGTTAGGCTTAATTTTAATATGAATTTTGTAGAATAATAAATAAATAAATTAATTAGTCTGTTTTTTTGTATGTATGTTAGCTGATTACTCGAAGACGCCTGGACCGATTTGTTTATTCTTTTTTTAATTTTAATAAGTATATATATAAAAAAAAATAATTTATATTTCAATATAAACATTTTTTTTAATTTATTCATAGAAGCAAGTCTTTTGTGGAGATTCATGACGTACAAAAACATTTATTTTCCTAGATTAAATTATAATAACTTTGAATAGGCTGAAAAAGATTGACGAACATAATACGTAAATAGTCTTATGATGTAAATAGTCCCTTGTATGTAAATAGTCCTTAGTTTGTACAATATCGGGTAAATGGAAATATTTGTACAGAAGTACACGTGTATTCAAATTTAATATACACACGGTTTAGGTATAACATGAATAGAATTAAGCAACAAAGCGATTTGGTGCGTAAACACAATGTACTAGACCCCTCTTCCCTCTCAACCCCGCGCCGATCCTCAGAGGACAAGAGGAGGCATAATTAAATCTGCATCGTCTGTGCTACAGTTTCTATATAACTTAATCACTGTTTAGTAATCTATACTAATATTGTAAAGATGAAGAGTTTGTTTGTGTTTTTGAAGGTGCTAATCTCAGGATGTACTACTTCAAATAAAAAAATGCGTGCGTACAAAGTACACATGTCAAAAGTGAAACTTCTTTGGCGAACTAATTTATAAATCTTGTTTATATTTATACAAATCTAAAACTTAAGATTTCCGAGACTAAGAGGAAGGGAAAAAGGAAGACAGGTTAGGAATTTAATTGTCATTAAAATATAAAAACTGTTGAAAATTAATGTAAATTATAAATTTAATTTTTTCAATTTATTTCTTTAATATTTACATTGCGCGATTTCTCTCGCTCGCTCAATCTTTCTCACTATAGCTCTCTCCCACCTCTCACTCCATAGCACTGTGCGTGATACGACGTTCACTCTGTCTCACTTTTTCTCTCAATCTTTCTCACTTGCTTGCTCCCTACTCTCACTCCATGGCTAGTTGCTTCATGCTACGTTCGCCCTGTCTTACTCTCTCTCAATCGGTCTCGATCGCTCTCTCTCTCTCTTTTTCGACACTTCCATTGCATACGGGCGTGACGTTACATCTGTAAAAAATTTACCTTCATGCGCCTAAAGAAGTTTCACTTCAAAAAATGTTTTTGTTTAAGATAGTCGATTTATCGAGAGAGGCTTAATCACAAGACTAATACAAGCGGAGCATCAATGAAAAATGTGATAAATTAGGAAACAATATTTCTTACTTTGGAGAGCTTTCGCTGCGTGAAGAAAAACGTGACGTGACGTTAAAGTAACGCAAAACTTATGTATGGCAGAATTATTTCAAAAAATTGGTCTCAAACTTTAAGGTTCACTCACTTTTACCTTTTGGGTAATACGTAATTCTCAAGCGGATGAAGTCGCGGGCATTCACTACTCATTCATTATATTTTTATAAATAACACTATATCCTTACGAAATATTCCAGTGGTGAAAGAAAAAATGTTTTGTCATTCAAACTTAATTTGTAAGAGAATGCTAACTTTTAGCTAAGCGTGAGGATAGGTAATAGTTTTAAAATTAAATTGCAGAAAACTATACAAATCGGGAAATATTGGATTGATAAATACTGTAAGATTACTAAACAGTGCCTACTATATTTAGCAAGGAAAATTACGGTATAATTTGACTGCGTAAGAAAAAGGAGGCACTGAATTAAAATATAATGTTTCGTAACAGCTTTTCGGAAGCGTGCGGCGCGCGGGACGGCAGGGCTACCACTCGTGCTATAAATATGATTTATATTATATTTTTCATATTATATTTTAATTACATCAATCGTCGTTAGATATAATCCGACAAGTCTGATCATTTGAAGAAGATGGATAGCTTATAAAATTCTAGGATGGATGTAGATAGCATAGATGTTAATTATAGAAATGAATAAATTAATTAGAATGATAGAAAAAAATACATAGAAATGAGTTTCTAAAAAATTGCATTGATAGGCTGTGGCCCAAGAGGCTCGCAAGGATAACCTCTTATCCGAAAAAAAATATTTGCCATTCAATAAAACTGATGGTCAATATAGTCCCACGAAATCTTTTGCCTATGGTGTCCAAAACCTTATTTTTAGTGATTCCATTCCATTCCATTCTTATTAAGATTAATAGTTCAATTAATAACGTTATACTAATAAATCGTGATAGCCCAGTGGATATGACCTCTACCTCCGATTCCGGAGGGTGTCGGTTCGAATCCGGTCCGGGGCATGCACCTCCAACTTTTCAGTTGTGTGCATTTTAAGAAATTAAATATCACGTATCTCAATCGGTGAAGGAAAATATCGTGAGGAAACCTGCATACCAGAGAATTATCTTAATTCTCTGCGTGTGTGAAGTCTGCCAATCCGAATTGGGCCAGCGTGGTGGACTATTGGCCTTATCCCTCTCATTCTGAGAGGAGACTCGAGCTCAGCAGTGACCCGAATATGGGTTGATGACGACTAATAAAACTTGTGAAACTGAATTAGTTATTTTATATTTTATTACTACAATTTACAAACCTATAGAGATTTGATAATTTAAAAAATATCAAGACAACTAACAGTGGTATACAAGAAAAATGGTTTTTGTTTCTAAGTTGAGTGGCAACCCTATAGACAGGCGTCTTGTAATTAATTGAGTTTGTTGTATAAAATGTTGAAACCGTGGTTGAAGCGAGTGAAGTGGTTCAGGCGGTTGAGCTGGTTGACGTGGTTGAGGCTCGCAAGGCATTTGAGGCACGGTCTGCACTCTGCGGTGTAATGTTAGACATAATTACATTTTTAAGTAAATATTTCAGTATTTCTCTGAGGCATTTGGATATGCATTGCTATAACATTCTGAATTTATATTCACACATCAATGAACAATACGATTATACCCACCCTACAGACGTTCAGTTTTAATTGCGTAGTTTTAACTGAATATTCGAACTGTACAATTAATTTGTCCGTCAGTCCGTGTCTGTCAGTTTTGACTGCACAATTTTTTCTAGTGATTTTGATTGAACTTGCCTCTTAGTACTTTCCGTACTAGTAAAATAGGCATTCAATGCCAAATACTGATATTTGAATACCTTCATCACAAACACACACAATTTCATTAAACTCGTAATATTGAAGTTGTGCTCCGGTTGTCTGAGTGTTTAATTTAATCTTCAATATACCTTTTGCAATATTTTAATAAACATCTATAGCTTGGAGCAATTATGTAAGCTTTGTTTCATTCAGAATAGTTATGGATTTTATATGAAATAACCGAAGTAAATAAAAAGGCATACGCTAGTATTTTTTCATAGAAATAGAGGTTCTTAATTGTACACGCCTGTTTTATTCCGATTGCAATTCAAGAGTACCTACATTTAATCTATTTTTTCTTCATGTGATCTGACGGTAGACATTCATTTTTGCATATTACCATAAGATTTAAAATATACTGAAGCACACTATGCGGCGTCCAATATAGGCTTTAGGTGTTTAGAACAATACCTACTGTAGATAAATAAAGATATAGGCCCAAGAAATGTCCCTTGTGAAACAACATTTACATTGGATGAATGATTTATTTCTACGAAAACTTTGGTGGTAATGTTAGTTCTCATTATTCAGTTTTACACCGTCTAATTGATTGTGATTGTTATACAGCCGCTGAAGCAGGAGAAGGAGTTGTTGGTGGAGCCACACGCTCGCGCGCGCATCGTGTGTGACCTAGTAAATGTTACTAATCTGCGCTGGTACAAGGATAGTGAGGTACGACTATACAAAGACAGTGTATTTTTATTTGGTGGTAATGTTTCACAATATTGACGACTCAATGAGCTTTTCGAGGCACGGTGACTCTGGCTAATAATGAAAAATTTTTGATGAAAGAAAAGCTTTATATTAAATCGTCCAGCCCTCCAACAATTCGGACCCAGAACCTTACTATCCGTAACTGCATAATCTAATCTATGGACTAACGAGGCAGTAAGAAGTAATATTGATAAGGAACTTTCTCACAGCAAGTAAATCTGCCGTCTTCCCCGGGTGGCGGGGAGGCGACTTGGCGGCAAGGTGACGCGGTGGAGATAGCTCGCGCGTCGCGTGGTCATGCCGCACGGTGGCGCTGCGCTGGTCGCGACCGCACCGGCCGCACTGTCACTGGCGAACCCACTCGACTGCTTATATACGGTAAGGGCCAGTATGTCGAGGACCGTCTGCACGTGGATTGTTGCATGCGTCCGTTGCGGACCCATCGCTCAGTTTTTTGCGGATCGTGATCAAGAGTGAATAGCTACATAGCTCTCCAATAAGCGTCCACTCGGGTTGAGAGGCGCGGCAGGGTGGCCAACTGACCGCGTGCGGATAGCTCACTGAACGGACTGTTAAGGGCTAGTAAAGGAGACGGGAACTTCTGGGCCCAAGTTGTAATAGGTTGAAACATAGCTTAAAAAATCCGTTATTTTTTTCTACTAAATCATTGAAAAAATCAGCTCAATTCACAATCTGGAAGATGAGAAATGTAAAAAATAAGATAAGATCAAAAATAAAATAGGTTATCGATAATTTTAATCGATTTGCAATCTTTTTTTTATAAAAATATAAAAGAGGCTAATGGGAATATAAATATTCTAACAATATTAAAAACTATTTAGTCCAATTTAATTAATGTAAGTACTTTGAATCAAAAGATCTATGTAATAAATAGAAATCTAAAAATCGATTATCATTTACAAAATCGATTCACGAGTTAATTACTGCTCTATTTTTATCTATGTTGACAGTGACATGACACTGACAGTTCCCGAACGACCATTCGTAAAGAGATCACTTGTTTCGTATCGTGTTTACTGCGTATGCGTTTTGAGTGTGCTTTCCATTGTTTTCATATAATATTCTTCGACCACTGCTTTTTTACGGACTTCTGATCTTGCCTAACATAAACGACCCTTGCTATCACACCGGACACGAATTTTGTTTACACGTTTGACTTTGGCTCGTTATTTTGGATTATTGGCCGGCTTATCGATTGGAAATCACCATCATGAATCTTTGTGTGAACTGTGGCATAGCAACTACTAGTTGTAATACCACAGGCCGACGAGCCTTGAATGACGAAATGATTCTCTCAGTGATTCGTCGATGGCGTACACCACAGCCTGTAAGTACTCGCTTATTTATTAGCTAACTGGCATCTATCAATTTAATCTATAGTTTTCCTTACAATGTATACCATCAATGATTGTTAACATTTAAATACTAAAATCAGCTAAGTAACATCATTGCCCTACATTCTACTGCTGCACACAGGCCTCCCCTTTTGGAGACGGATTTACGAGTGTAGACCAATGCAGGTTACAGGTGGGGCCAAGCATAGAGTAAACAGAATTTGTTGATATAAACAATTTTTTCAATATTTCAGGTGAACAACAGTGATTATATTTGCCAAGCTTGCTGGAACTTGGCTCAAACATCAGCTATTGATCAACCAAGACAACTTGGCCACCGTAATGTTTGCCTCCGCTGTGGTCGCTCTCTTGCATCTCGAGTCACTCATCTGCTTCACACAGGCTCATCTCGTGAAATAAGAATTTATAATGCTATAGAAGAGTGGATTATGCCTCGAACTGTAAGTTAAACCAATGTACATTGTTATTTAAATAGCATGCCTCATGGTTTTTGAAATGATAATATTACATGTTTATGACAGCCTCATTGTTTAGGTTAGCCTAAGTGGCTTCAGATCACGAGATCCTGGGCCAGGCTGTGGAATAATACTGTATTTTTCTGTCTTATAAGAGCTTTTCAGTCCACTACCTGAAGCATAGGCTTCGGAGAGCATACTAGGCTGTTGGTCCCTGTTATTATTATCAACATGTAATAGTGATTATTAAGTAAGCAATATTTGTTGTTGTGGGGCCCGCTAAAGAGTTGATACATTTCAACCTTTTTGGATCTTTTGTACTCAAAAAGGAAACAATACAAAATACCTCTCAACATGCATATGGAGTGGTGGGTCAAAGTTCCATATCCCTGTATGGAGGGGTCCCTATGTGGCAGTGTAATGGGCCGTTAATAAACTGATTAAAATGATTTATTAGTTTAACCAACAACCCTATGTGTTTTACCAAAGTTCAGCCTAATTTAAGTATATAATTATATGTAAAATTCTAATGTATGTGTGAATTTCACTAAATTCTTCCTAAACGGCTGGACCAATATGAATGAATTTTTGTATGTGTTTGGGTGCGCCCTGGATGGCTTAGATCAGTTTATATAAATAAGAGTGTAGTATGACTTCTATAATGAAGGTGATGTGTGTTTGTTGTAGATAGAACAAGGAAGCCACATATGTCATAATTGTTGGGTGGCTGCAGACAGAGCTGCTGTCCATATGGTCTCAGGCCCATCAACTTCTTCCCAAGGAAGCTCCCATGAAGAAATACAGATACCTGCACAAGTTCTAACTGAGCCTCCTGCTAGCCAGCCTGAAGAAGATAGAAACAACCAACCAGAACCTACTATCGTATTACCAGGATATATGAGAGCTGTTGAAACAGAACGTTGGTGCTTTATTCAAGGGTGCCAGAGAACAGAGAGGTATAGAGTTCCTCTTTTTACTAGAAAAATGTTGCTCAATCGTTATAAGTATTATGTTCCTGAGAATAATCGTCTATGTGATATTCATTTAGTTATTGAAGGCTGGGATTTTCTAGAAAGTTTAAGATCTAATTGTGTACAGAATTTTACTGCAAAGCACATCCAGGATATGATGTCCCTAAAAGACGTTATTGATTGTGGATTACTTCATTTTGACAGCATTGATACCATGGGAGAACATGTTGTACATACATGGGTTGGGTTAAACAAAACACAGTTCAACCAAATGTTCCATGAAGTGCCTCAGTTATTAGAAATACCAAAAGCTTCCCTAGCTTTAGCAGCATATCTAATGAAACTTAGAACTGGGGATAGTGATGAACGGTTATCAATTTTATTAAAAGTTTCCCGGAGAACACTGGAAAACTGGATACATAAAGTGAGAGACCTACTCACGGAATATTTTGTTCCTAGATTTCTAGGCTTAAATCATATAAATAGACAACAGATAATAGACAGAAATCTCACAATACCAAAAGCATTGTTTGGTAACTTTGAGGGCATTGACAGGCCTATTGTCATTTTTGATGGGACATACTCTTATATTGAAAAAAGTTCAAATTATCTCTATCAAAAAAAAACTTATAGCCTTCATAAATATAGAAATCTGGTAAAACCGTTTTTAATTGTATCTACTGATGGACATATAATAGATGTTCTGGGCCCCTATCCTGCAACTACTTCCGACTCGGATATAATGAAAAGAGAATTTTCAAATGAAACTCTGTTAAAGGAATATTTTATTCAAGGCGATGCCTTTATATTGGACAGGGGCTTCCGTGATTCGTTACCCCTGTTGCATCAACATGGATATAGAACTTATGTGCCTGCATCTTTAGAGGAGGGTGAAACACAACTTTCAACCATTGAAGCAAATAAGTCGAGAGCAGTCACCATATGCCGTTGGGTTGTAGAAGTAGTCAACGGTAGATTTAAACGAGATTTCAAGTTATTTCGCCAAAATTATTTTAATGTGGCTAGTAAAAATTTTATTAAAGATTTTAAGGTGGCTGCTGCTTTATTAAACAGTTTTCACCCTCCTATAGTCGATCGTGTAGATGCTGGGGAAATATTAGATCAGATAAATTTGAATATGAATATTGAAAATGCCTTAGCAGAAGTAATTATAAATGAGAACTATAATAGGCGTAGGTCGAATTTCGAAACCATTACTGTGCATAACGATAATTTAAATGATTTTCCCCAGCTAACCCACAGTGAATTAATTCTCATATCATTAGGTATTTATCAAATTAAGCAGGCACGTTCATATTATGGAGAGCATGTAAGGGGTAACGATGGTTATTCAATAGAAGTGTGCAGGGAGGTCAGCAGTAGCCTACTTCAAGAGCTGTCAGCTTCAAATAGGTCATGGCTACTTCGGGGACGCATACAGTCTAGACATATAAGTCGAAAAACTTATTTTGTTTATATTTTAGTTGACAGCTCTCTTAGAGGTAGAGAAGCAATATTGAATTATTATTGCAATTGCATTGTAGGCAAAAGGACTGTAGGCTGCTGCGCACATGTTATGTCAATAATATGGTACCTTAGTTGGGCTAGGTACCAAGAAAATATAGTACCCCCTGCACAATTCTTAGATGATATATTAATTATAATTGAAGACGAATAAAAATCAACTAAATAAAGTGTTTTATTTTATCACTCTTTACCCTTGATCCTTACTAACCTTACCCTCATTATTATCAACCCATATTCGGCTCACTGCTGAGTTCGAGTTCCTCTCAGAATGAGAGGGGTTAGGCCAATAGTCCACCACGCTGGCCCAATGCGGATTGGCAGACTTCACACACGCAGAGAATTAAGAAAATTCTCTGGAATACAGGTTTCCTCACGATGTTTCTCCGTCACCGTTTGAGACCTTACCCTACTCACCATGATCTCATCGGTCATTTGAATTCTATCTTATCATTCATACCATTTGAAAAGTAAATTAACAATGATCTTAGTTTAATAATAAAATCTCACACTTGAAAAATTAGCTATTCGTTATGTAATATCAGCTGTTATCTTAAATAACCTCACTTTTACTAAATCTCATATATCTCTAATTCCAGATTGACAAATTCTATAATATTTTCAGTGAAACTTTAATAATATCTAAGCTATCCATTGACACTAATTTCATTCTTTTACATTCGTGGCCCAAATTGTATGAAAGAGTTTCAATCTCCTTTTATCATCCATCGCGGACTTAGGACTTAGGTCGTCCGCAATATACTGAACCAGGCCTAAGTGTTGTGGGAATTCCGGGAAATAATATACACATCATTATACCCACAACTCTGGCAAGCCGCAAATGCACAGTAATAGTTTTCATGACCATACACAGCTCAAACATTATGTATATCATTTTCATGGTGAGTCGGACTAAATTCACTGAGATTAATGTAGTTTTCTTGTCCCCAGAGCCAGTCCGCTCTGTGTACCTGGCGGTGGACGGCAGACGACTGGACGCAGGCAACACCTGGGTGCCCGTCAGAGACAAAACTGTGCTGGAAGTGCGGTGCGTTGCTGAAGGTGAGTTCTAGTGTTTATTGCTTATTTTACGTTGCAGTTGGCTAAGATGGTGATGATGAATTGGAACAGACTTGCCTAGAAACTGCTTACTGACTCTACCATTGAAGATGTGTAATCATTCAAATTCAACTCGGAAAGTATCTTAACCGTATCGCTTTGTCGTCAACTAGGCGTTGATTCGGCTACGGCTAGGCGATGCTGAGGTTAAGGCTTGTCGTCTAGCAGGTTGACGGCGAAGCTTTGCGCGAGAGAGGAGTGATGCATTGTCACTAAACATCAGTTGAGATCGCAGTCAAGGACTAATTTTTCATAGAATAAACAAAAGACGTAAGCTCGCGGAAAGCAAGCCATAAGCTTGTCCTGAGACAAGGCGATTACGTTACTATTCCAGTTAGTGTGCGTTTCAATAAGAAGTTTCATACAAAATTACAACTCGAATTGATACGGTGCCGATCTCTTTTCCAGTTGATATGTGTGCCATACATTTACCCCACTCTGATTGCTTATCGAACGCCTGTCAGTGTCCACGTATCCGCTGCACACAGAAAATGACATTTCCAAAACGAAGCTGCACCGCGAGCTCGTTTCAAATATCTCGTAGCAATTTCCTTTACGAATGGCTTAAAATTCCTTACCCATTCATACCTTTGCCACCGGTTGACCGATATTTCGCTTAATTTGTTTCCGATAGTACACCGAGTGAATGGTGCGGATTTAGCGCGAATGGCTCGTGGCTTCGATGGCTTTCAGAATACCTTCTAGTTTATAAATTGCTTTTGGGTTCCAGACTAGCTATGACTGTAGGGAACGATGATTGCAAAGTTTCAATACCGAGAGCGGGAATATTCTAGGGATTTCGAGTACGTTCTTACTAAATCTTTAGATCTTAAGATGTCCTAGTCATATTTTTTTGTTGGAAAAATAATTTTCGGGACTAATTTCTGATATTCCAAATGTTATTCCAATTTAGTAGACGCCCGCGTGAAATTCAGCTTTCCCTCAAATCCCTTGGAAACCATGGCTTTTTGAGCAGTAAAAATTAGCCCACGTTTTAATCGAGGATATAATCCATCTCCATTTCAAATCATTCAGCCAAATCTTTTCATTTCACTTGCTTTGCGTGAAAAAATAAACATACAACATAATTAAATGCAAAACTTTCGCGTTAATAATAATAGTGTATTGTAAGCTCTCCCTAAATGTAATCTTTTTTGTATATCTTTCTGTTTTTTTTTATGGAAAGCTTTTATTTTATTCGTAGGTGGCGTCCCTCCACCGGAGTTGTCCTGGCGTCTTTTAGCACTGGAGCCCGCACTCGATCACAGACCCTACCTGCGGATTCATCAGACTAATTATACTATAGGTGAGAGAAGCACAAAACTAAATGTTAAAACATACACGCAAATTTCTTTCTTTTGGAAGTGAGTTAAAAATGTAATTTATTAGTAAAAGTCTCGTGCGTCTAGATTCTGATTATTGGTTTTTCTGAGAATTGCACCTGAGTTGTCGAATTACGTGTTTTTCTGAGGTTACGTTGTTCGGAGACCGTGCTGCTGGCAACTTGAAGCTAAGGCGGAGGATTTTTTACGAAGAATTGTTAATGAAGACGATAACAATTTAGTTGGTGGAGATATACCTACAAGATATATAAAGCTGGGGTCATGTTGCCGACAAACTGTCGCCAGGGTTTTGCTGCCATAGTGTTGTTGCCAAATGCTAGTTTGTTGGTGATGATTTGATGCCGAGGATATCAGGACTTGCTGCAGGCAACCTATCATCCGATTCCCTTCTATCGGGGAATTCTTAGCAATTGTAGACAACTACTTGTTGCCTGGGACTTGTCTTGCAGCTGAGGATTTGCCCCTGGGGATGCTTTGAAGGCACCGTTGTCAGTCCATATTCCTTGCAGATGAAGTGTAGTGGTGGCGAGCGATTTAGACAGCAGTGCGTGAGCTACACAACGGCGTGGGTTTGCCGGTACTATGTGTTGCTGTGCATTGTCTACTGGGGACACCTTGAAGGAGTCGTATTCAGCTCCTATTCCTTGCAGATGGAGTGTGGTGGTCGCGTGCAGTAGTAACAGCAGCACGGGAGCTACACAACGGCACGCTACAATGCGCGGCGCGGCAGAGGCGCCCCGATGCACCCCCTCGCCCCGCTCCACCCGCCGCGCTGACCGCCAAGCTGGAGATCCACGTGACGTACCCACCGTCGTTCGTGATCTCGCGCTGGCCTGGCTTCGGTGTGGCACTCACAGCGGGTGGCGCAGCTGCCTTACGCTGCGATGTCGACGCTAACCCGCCCGCGCGTGCTGCTTGGATGCGTGACTCTGATACACCCTCCAGGTTAGTTCATCATCATTATCAGCCTCAGACCAATTATAATAGGACCTGCCTCGCGAGACGTTAGCCCTCTATCAAAAGTATATGTTCAAGATCTAATGCGTCTATAGAATCGATGTTTCATTGTGTTAATATTTTAACTATTTACCGAACACTATTTTCCTCTTAAATCTCGGCTTAGAATGAATATGACATATGTCGAGACACTAAAATAGTTTTGTTAATGAAACATTCCGTTTTTATTTCTGTAATACAAACAACTGTTTATTTCAATTAACACGTACCTAAGCACTTTGATAATTTTAATCTCTGTTTTTGTAGTAAAGAATTCATGTTTTGCAGGTTTTAGAAGAAAAGGAAGAAGCTCATCAATTTGCCTCTTTATAAATTTTAGAATAATTAATTTATTTTTATTTTTATGTGAAGTTAAAAGTTATTGTCTCCAAAAATCTTTGCCATTAAGATATCAATCGTATCCTTATGAAATGCTTTCAACGAATTATTATTAACAAAAGTTATCATCGCTAATAACAATAATTTAGCAAGTAATTAACTCCCCAAAAACAAAATAATATCGCAATAAAAGTTGTTTCAGCCGTCTCGCGCCTCTAGCGGAGTTTTAAAAGTATAAACTTTCGTCGCTTTCGTCTTATTTCTTATGAAAATTCGTAATTAACAAATTAAGTTTAATTAGGTGGGGAAGCTAAGGCGCCTACATTACCTTCCCGCTGCGGATATTGCAACTTGGGGAATACGGGAATTGCTATGTTGAATATTATGTATGGGAGTTAGTTTCATAAATGTAGTGCCCTGTATGATTTATAATGATTTTTAGTCTATGTTCTATTAAGATGAAAATAATTTAATTTTATACATAGACGTAATAAATAGTCAGACACCGTCTCCTGAACTAAAAAGTTTAGTCTCGTATGTACGCACAAGCCGACCACAGATTAATTCACACCAAATTCGGTACACTTAGATACTCAGCGTCATTATGTTGCTTTAGTTATTTCACAGCGAGTAACCGTCTATTTATTACGTATATGCCTTTATAATTACGTTTAAATAGTGACAACAATAGACACGTAATCGTGTATTTGAAATAGCGCACATAGTGAGAATTTAAATTCAAAATGTATTTATTTCAAATAGGCTCGTCCCCATTCGCACGAGCGCTTTTTTAATGGACGTTAAAAAATGCATTCTCAAGTACCTATATGTTCACACGTCAGCGTTTTAAAAACGCGACATTGTTTATCAAGCTGTGTTGCATTTTTATTTTTCATTTAACTTCATACTATATTAATTTTTTATTTAAAGGCTTTTTTAACTCCCGTTAAAAAACGCTCGTGCAAATGGGGGCTTAGTTTACAATCACTTAAGAAAACTATAATTTGTAAAGACTCGCCGGTTAGGAAGAACAGCCAGCAATAAACTTAATAGTTGCTCATAAATAATATTTTTTTTTACAATGGTTATTATCATGACTAGCGGATGCCCGGGACTTCGTCCGCGTGGTATCCTTTTCTATCTTTTTTCCTATAGCCTTTAGCTGTCGCAAAATCTGTTCATAGCGGACGTCTTCTTATTATTTAACTACCTCCCTGCCTTTCATCTTTATACGTAAAGCGGTTTCCAATATTTCGTGAACTTTCGCGTTTATATAAATAGGTAGATCACAGGCCAGATATGGACTACGCATGATACTTCGATAACAATTGGAGAAGGAGCTAGATCGAAAAGTTCCTGGGCGTACTCTTCGATACAATTTTTTAAGAAAACCGACAGATAGGCAAGCTTACGGCGATACACCAACGATGGCTATTTTGCCGTTGGTAGCACTTCGTTACTGATGAGCCTTCTAGCTTCTATTGTCCATTGTTCAGCTCGCCAACGCCGTTGGAGACGGGCGAGGAGGATGGTGCGGCGCTGGGCTCGGCCACGCTGCGCTGGGTGCGGCTGAGGGAGTCGCACGGCGGCTGGTATAGATGTCGAGCGCGCTGGATGGACATCGAGTACTCCTCCATTGGTTACTACCTCAATGTGCTGGGTGAGTCGATACTAACTTAACGTAGTGCTTGCTTGGTTGCAAGTTCATTGATGACACTCTCATGATATGCGGGTGACGGGGGGAGAGGACTGCGCGGGTATGAAGTCGTGCTTGCGGGGCTACCCCCCTCCCATCGCGCGGACCATCGGTAGTGTAACGAATTTGCCAAACTATACCTTAACGTACTGGGTGAGTGGGTACTACTTTAGCGTACACGGTAGTTTCACTACATTTCACTCAAGATATGAATATATAATAAAATTGCTAAGTTTCTTGTTAGATTCTCTCTCGTCATCATCATCATTACACTAGCTATCTTACACCAGGATAAATAACAGACAATCGAACTATTCCGGTTTTTAACGTGATTCAGACTTGGATTCCAACTATGTGGTTGTCAAGAGAACATTCAACCTAAAAACCTCACCGATGGCAATCAATGCTCAGGTCTAAGTCTCACAGGCGATGCCTTCAGTGAGTCATTACACCTTTTCCTTCATTAATAGGAGCTCCTAGCTCTGATAGAGCTTCTGCGTTTGTCAAACCCCCAGTAACACTGTCACGGTGCCAATAACTGTCACTGCATAATATAGGCCTTGACATAGACTTCAAAGCAAAACAGTGCGCCAACATTAACCTATAAGGTACCGAATGTAATGTAGTCCTACTATACCGACGTCTGTACTTAAGACTACAGGTATTCAACTGTAGCTTAGTTTCTTCGGGTACGTTTGTCTAGTATAATACTATACGTCTTTATTTCTTTTTGTCAAACCCTCAGTGACACTGTCACAGTGCCATTAACTGTCACTGCATGATAAAGGCCTTGACATATACTTCGAAAAAAAAAAACTTTTTATTCGGGTACGTTTGTCTAGTATACTATAGTTTATTTCTTTTTGCCAGCTTCCGATGAAACTCAGACTGCGACTGAGTCGGACGCCAAGGAAGAGGAGCCGGACCATCAGAAGGTGGAAGTGCCGCTGGGAGGCAATGTACAGCTACACTGTCCAAAAGGTAACGGTGACATGTAACATTACCGTATACTAACTTCTCAGGGTCTTCAAGCCAAGTTATATATCAATTATCTTTCTATATTTGATATCAAAACTAAAAATGTATGGAAATGGCTTTAATTGAAAAATCGATTTATCGGAAAAAGAGGGCAGGCGTTAGTGGAATCTGATGAAAAATTCAGGGCTGCTGACAAAAAAAATTCCGGTATTTATAACGAACGTCCATAAGGACACGTCTGAACAAGATATTATGAATTATATCTCACGAAAAACAAATGAGAACGTAATCTTAGAAAAGCTACTGATCAAAAGAAATTGTGAACATGATGCATATAAGTTTTATGTGTCTGAAAGTAGGCTTCCGCTGTACTTGGACGAGAGTCTTTGGCCAAACGGCATTGTATTTCGGAGGTTCGTGACCTTCAAACATAAGCGTGAATCCTCATATAAGGAGGTTACAGCGAGTAAAAATAACAAAATAACCATTAATGGATAAAAGCCTATGTAAATTTATCTCATTTAACTGTAAGAGTGTGAAACGTTCGGCGCAAGGAATATATGAGCTAAGCAGAGCAGCTGATATAATTGCATTGCAAGAAACCTGGTTGCTGCCGGATGAATTAACTTTCCTCGACACAATAAGTGAGGATTTCAGCGCAACCGGAGTGTCTGCAGTGGACACATCCGCTGGTATCGTCCGTGGAAGGCCGTTCGGAGGAGTCGCGCTGCTATGGAGGCGTAGTATTTTCCAGAATGTGACAGTGATACAGTGCGATAACCCACGTATATGTGCCATTAAAGTGTCATTACAAGATAAATCGTTTTTAGTGCTAAGTGTATATATGCCCACTGACGCAGTGGCCAATCTAATGGATTTCACAGACGTGCTTGGTTCGGTGAGTGCTATTATAGATGCATACAGTGAAAACAGTGTATATATATTAGGGGATTTTAATGCGCACCCGTCTGAGTTGTTTTTTCACGAACTTTCTAAATTCGGCAGTGAGCAGAAATGGACTTGCATAGATACCGAAATACTAGGTTTACAATCTGACACCTATACTTTTATAAGTGAAGTTCATGGCTCCAAGCGGTGGCTCGATCATTGTTTAGTTACTGAGGCCGCGGTTGAGTCAGTGTATAATGCTTTTGTTTCTTATGACGTTTTGTGGTCCGACCACTTTCCTCTGGTGATAGAATGCAATTTAAATGGAATAGTACCTAAAAGAAATATTACGAACAACTCTCTGAATACAACAACATATTGGGGGGAGAGAAACCAACAACAGATATTCACATACCAGAGGGAATGTCATGAGAGACTGAAGCTAATAGACTTTCCACGTGAGCTGCGCGATTGTTGTGATCGTGCTTGCAATGACGTTGTACATAGATCTGTGATTTCGAAATTGTACAGCGACATCGTTAATGCCTTAACGGAATCATCCGTGATTGGTCATGAAAGCGGGAGGCGTGTAGTAAAGAAGACCGTTATAGGCTGGAATAAGTACGTCGCGAGCGCACACGAGGAGGCCAGGCACAAATTCTCGATATGGTTGTGGTACGGTAAACCAATGGTAGGTCGCTTTTACCTTGACATGTGCGAGACTAGAAGAATTTTCAAATCCCGTCTAAAATGGTGTCAAGATCATGAACATCAAATAAAAATGGACATTCTGGCCTCATATCATTCCAAAAATAATTTTCGTGGTTTCTGGAAAAACACCAATAAAATGAATAACAGGCCAGCCCTCCCCGTGAGCGTCAGTGGTGTGTGTGAGCCCGTTAATATTTCGAATCTCTTTGTGGATCATTTTTCTGTACAATCGCCTCTCAGCCTCTCTCAACCAGCAGTGTTTAGTGCTGAGATCAACGAAAAGATGGGGATTGTATTTAAATGTGCAGATGTAGCGCATACTATTAAAAATATGACAAGAGGTAAATCCCCCGGTCATGATGGTCTCAGCATCGAGCATTTACAATATGCTGGCTCACATCTACCCAGAGTGCTGACCATGCTCTATAACATTTGTATTAGTCACAGTTTTATGCCAAGGGAGATGATGCGTACCATAGTAGTGCCTATTGTGAAAAATAAAACTGGTGACTTATCGGATAAAAACAATTACAGGCCTATTTCATTAGCTACTATAGTCGCTAAGGTGTTTGATAGTTTGCTTAACACTCAAGTAAATAAGCTAGTTAAGCCTCATGACAACCAGTTTGGTTTTCGTCCAGGGCTGTCAACAGAAAGTGCAGTATTGAGTCTTAAGCATACTGTCAAATACTATGCTAGGCGTAAAACTCCAGTTTATGCCTGCTTTCTAGATCTTTCTAGGGCATTTGACCTGGTTTCTTACGATATCTTGTGGGGGAAGCTAGAAGCAGTTAAAGCACCACCCGAACTCACCAATATATTTAAATTTTGGTACAGAAACCAGGTCAATTATGTCCGATGGGCGGGAACGTTATCACGTCCCTATGGGTTGGAGTGTGGAGTCAGACAGGGTGGGCTAAGTTCTACGACGCTTTTCAACCTATATATTGACGAGTTGCTGGGTGAGCTCAGCGGTACCAGAATCGGCTGTTACATTGACGGGGTTTGTGTAAATAACATAAGCTACGCCGATGACATGGTGCTGCTGAGTGCATCACTTTGTGGCCTGCGTAAGCTGTTGGCAATATGTGAGGCTTATGTGGAAAGGCACGGGTTAATTTATAATGCCAAGAAAAGCGAAGTGATGGTCTTTGAGGCTGAGGGAAAGTTACCAAGTAACGTTCCATCGCTTGTACTAAATGGGACAATTTTGAAACAAGTTCACCAATTTAAATATCTAGGACATATTTTGACCCCCGACCTCAAGGACGACACGGATATTGAAAGGGAGCGGAGAGCATTGTCAGTTAGAGCTAACATGCTTGCACGCAGGTTTGCACGCTGCTCACAGCAAGTTAAGACAACATTATTTAAGGCCTATTGCACTATTTTTTACACATGCAGCCTGTGGGCAAAATATACACAAAGATCGTACAATGCTCTCCGTATCCAGTACAATAATGCATTCAGGGCTATTATGGGGCTACCTCGTTACTGTAGCGCGTCAGGGATGTTCGCGGAAGCAAGAGTTGATTGCTTTTATGCAACAATGCGCAAAAGATGCGGATCCCTGGTGCGAAGGCTGCGAGGCAGTACCAACAGCATTTTGGCAGTAATCGCCAGCAGACTAGACTGCACCTACGTGAACCACTGTTGTGGCGTTTCTAATGGAATGACATAGCACTGGTTCTCGTAAATACAATAGGTTTTAAGTAACTAACATAGATAATAAGAAATATTGTTATTTACTAATTTTTAGGTTTAGGTATACACAATTAACATACTTATAAGAGAATTTTACTAACAAAATGAGTCTTGGTTACTTTAAATAAATGAATTATATTATTATTATTATTTATTATTTAATAGGTTGAACACGTCTTTTCCATACATATTTTTAGTTTCCAAAGCGTTTATAGGAAGATAAAGAGAAACGAATGTTACAAGTTCCTCAACAACAGATGGTATTAACATTCATTATTTATGTTATTGTAGCGGGGAGGTATCAGTGTTGGTATGAATAAGAGACTTGAGCTCAGTTGTTTGTTAGGCAGCGTAGACACCAGTAAGTGATTTCGTGCAATAATGTTTTGTGTTGTAAGTTTATCATAAATTATTTATTATGTGTCGGGTAGGGAAGGTGACTGTTCATGCATTCTAAAGGAATCCTTTAAACCTACTCTCAAGGTCACAAGTTCTGGGACCTGCTCGAGGTGTTTCCTCTACCACAAAATAATGGTACAATCGCTGTGACTTTTACCCGTCACGTCATAATACATTTGTGACATATCATCATCCTAATAAAGCATTTTAATGGTCCCCTATATAGGACAAATGTCTCCATTATTTTTGGAGCTCCATTATTACTTTCCAAAGCCGGTTGGCGGGGTTATGGTTTTAGTATTTGACTTTGTAAATATCGCATTAGATGTTATTGGTTTTAGCTAGAACCGAATGCTTAACGTGCTTTCCGAAGTACGTACCTATTATTAACATTTAAAAAATACAAGGATTTTATTAAAATTTATTATAGTGAATAACTTTAAGTATATAACAAGAAATAAATAAAATGAAAACCCAAGTTTTCGAGTTATATCAAGATGGCGCCCTTAAAGCAACTATGACACGACAATTGATAACAAACGTCAATTCTACTAATGCATTGAAAACGTCATCAATCCGCAACTATTACCCGTATAAGTGTTGCATTTCTTGGGTGAGAATAAATATTATTTCGAAAGAATTAAAGTAAATTCGTATTTTAGATTATACAAATCGTATAATCTAAACAAGTTAAAAAAAAATATTTTCTTTTAGATACTACTTACGTTTTGGGGCAGCAGGGTTGGGAATGCAAACGCGACTGATTATTTAATATTTATTTTAAATAAAATATTACAATAAAAACTTATAATAACTAGAAAACTCTAATTTCGGCGATTGAAATGTAGAGAGCCTAATCCTAACTAGATGTCCCACTCGATCGGAGATTGATCAAAGAGCGCCTTCCATGGCGTATCCTCCTCTTTTATATTGATACTCATTTGCGTAATTAACTACGTAAATCGCTACGTGAATCCATCGCAACGAAGTATGTAGGGCGCTGAACAAGCACATTCTGCCGTCCAAGGTTAGATGAGAGCAGGGCACTGGAACATGCAACCGTTGCAACCTACTGGACTACAGCGGTCGTAACACCTCCCTCCGCAGAACAGCGACTATTGCAGGACCTGTCCGAGATGGTCGCTGGCAGTGACCTGTGATCGATTTTTACTCGGCTAGGGTAGTTATTGCTGGATGCCGTGTGGATATCGTGTGGTACTTCAAAGTTCAAAGAAGCTGATTTTTCTATCCATTTTCTTCATAATTATGATCGTGTGATATTACACCAGTTCTGGTCATCCAGACAATTGGTCAAGATTGGGTTAATATTACATTGTCCAAGGTGTCAGCTTCGGATAGCTGTTGGATTGCGACTCGACGAACAGGAAATCTGAAGGTACAGTGCTTCGACATCTAGCGACGGGGTTACTGCTTGGGGCTTGTTCTGGATCTGTAGGCTGGATCTTGAATGATACACATGCTGAATTTATCTTCGGACATTCTGTCTCTATGTACCTAGAATCTTTGCTAGAGAGTGCTACAGAAGGTAAGGTTGGAATCAAGGTTTTATGGTTTCTATTAGGAACATGGGATATGTTAAAGAAGTCGTTGGTTTTTGAAATGGGATGCTAGAAGTTTAATACTACTACCTACTATCTGCTTATCTATAAAAAATACCTATTTTAATTATTTCACTAAAAGACCTAAATCCTATGCCAAGTAATTTATGCATAGAACATTAAATCTTTATTTCCTAATAATATAAGATAACATAAAATGTTATATTGGATGGTGCTCGGTGCACGAATAAATCGTAGATAATTTTGCAATTCTTTAGCTCTTAAGTGAAAATCAGGTGTTATATTAATTTCTTTTTAAAATAGTGTTACTACCTATTATTAAAATGAATACGTTATTATTAATTTCGATTGATTCATGACTTTCGTGGGTATTGAGTTTTTGAGAGCACTGCGACATAAAACTGCTTACTTAGACTGACCTGGTTAACTTTAAATATAATTGACGTTAGTTATTACGCAAGATATTAAAATCTTGACCATTATTATTTTAATGCGTTATTATTGTAATCTAGATTATGAGAAAAACTTTACCTTCGAGAGCTCTAATTACTACTTATGGATTTTAGTATGATGAGAATACATGAATTGATATATTAATTTTAAGTAAGATTCCAAAGAGATAACGTTTTAATAGGACATAATTTTCGCTATTCGTAATTTGAAGGAAACTAATCCTGGTCCATTGTCAAATGAGTCAATCGTTACATCTTGTTCTTCGGTCGCTTGTAGTATTGTCAGCTATAGTATTTTCTTGTGGGAAGATAGGTTTCTTAGGAACTTTCTTAAGGCGAGATTTGGCTACTGAGCGCCATTTTTTCTTGGTATATATGTGAATTGGAAGATTTACAGGTAAATTATCCTGCATATAACGCGGTGTTAACTTTTGTTGGGATGTCATTGGGGTTTGTTCAAAGTCTTGCTGATCAGAGTTATAACCCTTTTCGGGATCCTTAACCTCAGTTTGATTTACAGTCAGTTGGGTCTGGTCATCTAAAAATGTCTCATTATTAAGTTCAATACGGGACAAAGCATTTACATTAGTCTTCGATTTGCCTTGCTTGTAGACGATAGTAAAGTTATATTCACTCAACTTGAGCCTCCAACGGATTAGTCTAGAGTCAGGCTCTTTAAGGCTCATGACCCATTGCAGAGGTCTGTGATCCGTCACGATTTTAAACTTTCTTCCAAATAAGTATGGACGGAAGTATTTAGTAGCCCAAACGATAGCTAATAATTCTTTTTCGATCGTACTATAATTAATCTCGTTCGAGTTTAATGTCCTAGACGCGTAGGCTATTGGTTTATCGTTACCTACAGGTCCTTGGGAAAGGATAGCGCTTATTGCGAAGTTGGATGCGTCCGTTGTTAGTATGAAGTCTTTGTTAAAGTCGGGATATTGTAAGATAGGGTCGTTACTCAGTAGTACTTTACATTTCTCAAAACAGTTAATGTAGTTAGGGTCATTATAGGTAATTTTGAACCCTTTTTTTAAGCATTGTGTCATGGGTTTTGTTATACGTGCAAAGTCTGGAATGAACTTTCTATAATATCCGACTAAACCAAGAAAACGTTTGATCTCGGTAGCAGTTTTAGGAATGGGGAAACTGTGGATAGCTGTAATTTTGTCGGGATTAGGTTTGATACCATCTCTACTTATAACATGACCTAAGTAAGTGGTCTCTAACTTAAGAAATTCCGACTTATCCATTTGAATCTTGAAGTTAGATTCCCTAAGTCTTTTGAAGACTTTCTCTAAATTCACCATGTGTTCCTGTAAGGAGACACTGAAAATTATTATGTCATCTAAATATACTAGGCATATAGGCGTTTTGGAGGTTTTTAAGGACGTTGTCCATTACACGTTGGAAAGTGGAACGCGAATTCTTAAGACCTTTTGGCATTCGCAAAAACTCAAAGCTCTTATGTTCTACGTTGAAACTAGACTTGTGAATATCAGCAGGGTCCAGTTCAACTTGATAAAATCCACTGGCAAGATTTAACGTAGTGAAATAATGACATTTACCGAGCTTATCTAGAACATCATTAATATTAGGGATGGGGTATTTTTCATCTACAGTCTTTTCGTTAACTTTTCTAAAGTCAACGACCATACGCCATTTTACTTTACCGGACGCGTTATATATATTGGGGAGCTCCAAGCTGATTGTGAGGGACGAATTATTCCTTGATTATTTTCGAAATTTGTTCCTGCACTTCCTGACGATGGATGGAAGGGTATCTACAGGTCTTAGTATAGACAGGTAATTCATCTGTGGTGCGAATTCTATGTTTCACTGTATTAGTGAAAGTTGAAGGTTCACCGTCGAGATAAAATATGTCAGAGTATTGCGCACAGAGATACTTTAAGTTTGCTCGTTCTTCTGGATTAAGGTGGTCAGTACGAAGACGCGAGAGTACTTCGGATGCTCGATCTGTAGGTTTTTGAGTACCCGTGCACTGTAAGTTAAAAAGTTTCGCACTAACTGGTCTATCCATAGAGAATACGACATCATGTCTACTGGGATTAGTGACCTCTATAATACCGTGGTTATTCTTAATTTTAGTAATACAGTCCCGAATAGTGCAGTTAGATATTATCTGTTCTGTTACTAGTGCGTCACCGTCATGGAAATTAATAGGGACTCGAATTAATCTGGATGTATTAGCCGGTATAATATCTTCATAGAGATTACAATTTCGCGAGTTATACATACGCAAAGAGTTGGTAGAGTTACGTGTTACTAAAACTTTATTTTTTAAGTCTATACTCGATTCTAACTTTTCTAACAGATCTAAACCAATCAACCCGTCGAAATAATTGTGAAATTTATATATGAATAGAGTAATGTTACAATTTTCATTAAATTCAGAAAAACATGGTAAAGTAATAGAGTAATAGTTTCGAGTTGTCGCGTGGATATTAGTGACCTCAAAAGGTTGATAATTACATGGAATGTGCGAGTAAAATCTTTCTACTGCTTCGGGGTTAATAAATGATTGAGTAGCGCCTGTGTCGACCAATAATTTTAAGGGCGGATCTTCTGTCTGTATAAATGGAAGTTGTCTTTGCGTCTGTAAGTTAATTTCTATTTTTGCTTGTCGGATTTCCGGGCATATCTGAAAATCCTGGTTTCCAGAAGGGAACTCTTCTTTATACTCTTCTATATAGGCGGGATCATAATCATATGTGGGTTCGTATATAGGATCTGGGTATGCTTGGTCGTAATAGTCATAGTTATAGTCAGGGTAACTGTAATAGTCATAGGGGTCCACTTCATTAACGTTCATTTCCCGTCGAGCTTTAAAATAATTCGATGGGGGTGGATTTCCGTGCTTAGTCCAATCATGTCCTGTCATGAGTCTAGACAATGGTTCAGGGGTGAAATGACTTACGCCACTCATTGGCATAGGGCCGTGGTTAGAAGGCATGTAACTATGTCTTGGTTGGGACACTCGGAACGCGTTGCTTTGGGGTCTCCAAACTGGAATTGGCCTCGGTGGCTGAAAGGTAGGCTGTAAATGATCTGGCATATCGTTGAATGGAGGAAAGAAACTGTAAGGTCGTGGTGGTGGCAACTGCTCCGTCTGTTCTTGGAGTTGGTCGTTTCGTTGTTGAAGATATAAGGTATTAGTTTCTTCGTGAACGTATTCTAATGCCTTTTCTATGGTATCCGGTCGCATGCACCTAATACGTGAACCTAAGGGCTCTTTAAGACCACGGACAAACGCTTTAAGTGTTAATTTTTTATAAAGAGTACGTTTAGCTTCAATAGTAGTAGCTAAAGTTTCATGCAGCGTTATATACGTCATAATGGTGCTAAATAGGCCTTGACACTTTTCGTAAAATTCTTGAGGAGTTAAATTTCTTTGAGTTAACAGAGCTAAATCGTTGTATAAAGCGGTCTCATCTCTTTGGTCTGCAAAATTATTGATTAAGGCTTTTCTTATACCCTGCCAGGTTTCTGGGATGCCATTTGAATTTATTGTACAGGCGGCATTTCCGCTAATTTTATTTAAAATACCGTTTATTAAAGCTAAGTTACTTAGCTCAAATCCTGCCTCTGCTTTTATAAATTGGGTAACTAATTGGTCACTTAAATGTATAAAACGTGTGAGAATATTCGGGTTGCCATCAAATTCGGGCAACAGGCGTAAGGCCTTGTAAATTTGATCGACTAAATTTTCACTCATTTTTCTACTGGAAAAAGAAAAAAAAAAAATTCTAAAGCTAACTATCTCATTAAAGAAAGTAAAGTATATTACTTCCTAAATTATTTGCTTAAATCCTATTCGCACCGATTTGCGATATTATATTAATAATGGAGGTCCGTGATTTTCATGATTGAAAACACACACACAAGGAAAGGAAAAAAAAAATACCTTTAGGAAAAAGGAAACTATAGATAGGATAGGAGAGCAACTCTAGTAAGATCTAGGTACTCACCAATACATTTGCAGTTCTCCGGTGTGTCGATCTTCGGATACTCTTCCCGCTGCTCCCGTAGGTTCGGTATAGCCGTTGTCTACTGGACTCGTAGTTCGTTACGACTATCCTATCGACTGCGCCACTTACGTTTTGGGGCAGCAGGGTTGGGAATGCAAACGCGACTGATTATTTAATATTTATTTTAAATAAAATATTACAATAAAAACTTATAATAACTAGAAAACTCTAATTTCGGCGATTGAAATGTAGAGAGCCTAATCCTAACTAGATGTCCCACTCGATCGGAGATTGATCAAAGAGCGCCTTCCATGGCGTATCCTCCTCTTTTATATTGATACTCATTTGCGTAATTAACTACGTAAATCGCTACGTGAATCCATCGCAACGAAGTATGTAGGGCGCTGAACAAGCACATTCTGCCGTCCAAGGTTAGATGAGAGCAGGGCACTGGAACATGCAACCGTTGCAACCTACTGGACTACAGCGGTCGTAACACGCCAGGGTACAATGACTCATCCTGGGCCATCCATACAATTTTGGACCATCTTCTTTATTTATTTACACACAAAGTAATAAATTTTCAATACAATAATTGAGTAGATCTCTGTCTCCCAAAGTCACCCCCCGGTGACGCCTCTGATGTCCCATATGGATCCTACGGCACTTACACAATCAGAAAAAAAAAGTCTCCCAAACTAGCTGTATATAATGAGGGTGGTTTGTTACACAGGCAGCGTGGGATGCTGGTGGCGCCGCATAGTGGGCAACGCTTCGGATGCGTGGGCGCCGGCAGGCTCGCACCACGCGCACGGCGTGTTGGGTATGCATCTACCATTAGTTAATCATCATCGCCATTCACCTGTTTTAACGGATCACTGCTGGTCCCAGCTGAAGCACATGGTCGCAACATCCAGTGGCGGATTTAGGAATTTGCCCCCTGTAGACAGTTTAGTTTTTGCGTCCTTGAAATTCGATATCTTAGTTAGCAATCATATGTGAAAAAACCTGCAACTTAATGATTTGTGTTCTATCGTCTTTTTACATCATGTTTTTGGTAATTTTCTTAAATTATATTTTTATGTAAGACATTTTTGGGTAAAATCTGCCGCTATCTCGGATCCAGCATACTTAGCATGTTAGTAGATCTTCATCGTCTGGTAACATCGTGAGTATCTAAGAATTTAAAAAAAACAATCTCAATAAATTATCACCAGGTCGACTCTGGTCTTGAAACTAAGGCAATTAGGGATAGTTTACAAGCACTTTTGAAGTGTCAAGTTTGACTATTTATAGATACTCCTACCAATTCGGAAAGTTCTGCTGAGAAGTGCAGGAAATTATTTCATTTACGTCACTATATACAGGACCAATTCGGCAAGTACTCGTACTGCTGAGAAGTGCAGGATATTATCTTATTTACACCACTTTATACAGGTATAAAGGAGGCCCTATACGAAGAGGGTGGGGAGTACCGCTGCGTCGGCGCGCGCGCTCCTGACCTGAAGCGGCTTAGAGAGCTCAAACGCGTCACACTCCGGGTGACAGGTATTTCACTACATAACAATGTAATTTTCAACTTCTTAGAGTCATCATCATCATGATTAACAGCCGATGGACTGCTGGACATAGGCTTCTTTCATGGACTTCCAAACACAACGGTCTCGAGCCGCCAGAATCCAACGGCTCCCTCCAACCTGCTTGATGTCCTGAGTGACCAACAGTGCGCTATCCGGTGCGGGTTCTTATTCTTATGGTGCATCCAGCGCCGGACCGAGGTAAATTTTAGAATGGAGCGAGATACAATTATGGCGCCTTTCGCACACGTAAATCCATCACATAAATTTCTTTTCGATCTTGTCTTTACCATTTCGGCGCCCCCTAGGATTTGGCGCCTGGAGCGACCGCTCCGTTCGCCGTATGGACGGTCCGGCCCTGGGTGCATCTATAATAATTGGATATAAACACATCTATTGCTCCAAATTGTCTTTTGTTTCTGTAAATTCTATGTTCGAAATTCAAAAAAGAATGAATGAAATTATGAATGTGCCAGGTTAAAAACTGCATAAAAACTTTTTGTTAATATAAAATTATAGCTAGGACCAAACGAAACTGAAAATGCAAGGTGGGCCAATAGATGTGTCCAGAAGTTTAATTTATTTCTTGTTTGTGGGGTCTAATATCTATGAGTATTATTTAATGCATATATCTACCGTTTGTTTTGATACTTCTGCAAGAGGTTATATGTAACACTTTTAATGTCATAATAACATATGCATATAAGCGTAATACTTTTAGGTATATTTCAAAGTTTCGAATATGCGTCTCGACTTCTATCTTCGACAGTAATTAATTGGCTTAACACATTCGCTCCTCACCACGGCCGAAGCCTCCCACCAGCCAGACCTGGACCAATTAAGAACACCTCAATCGGCCCAGCCGGGAATCGAAGCTAGGACTTCGTCTTTACATTACGCAGGTGGTGCAACAGCGACTGCTAACAGTGCAGAGGCGACACCCAACGGCTGGCGGCTAGAGTGTGGTGTCTGCGGGCGCAGTCTACGCGTGCTGTGGTTACGCGGTGGTCAAGCGTTGCCCGCTGTGCTTACACCGGACCTTGCACAGCATTGCTGGAAGACGGTGCTGCTAGTACCAGAGCCTGACGAGGTTTGTTAATCATACCCAGAGAATATTTAAGGGCTGGTTTCACCATCTTCTGTATCTTCTAATATCCATCGCAGAACATACCTCCTTCGGCCTACTGAAAGGGGAATGCCCACCCGCCCATACAACGTCGGCCCAGGGAACCCAGTTACACCCCCGTATAAAAGTATATGGAGATGATAATATGAAGTATAAATAAGGATCTGGTTAAATAATTGCCTTCATAAAAGTATGTTTCTTAAAGAAAAATACATTTTTTTATCGCTCTTCTAGGGCAAAATGTTCGCCGCTGCGAAGTAACATTTGAAGCTGTACTATTTTTTTTCTGTTACTAACAAGCTTTACAAACAAGAAGACGAACAAACAATCCAATCAAAAGTCTTAAAAAATATGGTAAAACTCAGGCTGTATGTTCAACAATCTTAGCTTATCCCCGTTGTGGACAAAATAAAGATGAATTAAAAAATGTCGTAAAACGTTGTAGCAAACTTTTTTTGATAAAGTAATTATTTCATTATTAAATTAGAATTATCGAGATTTTTTTAGATATAAGTAAATTGCCGGGTGGTTAGGGAAGGCCTGGGCCGGGGATGGGCATTCCCCTTTACAATCCCATTATTTTATCTGTTTTTGACTTCGACGTAGGTCTGGTGCGTAGTGGTGTCCTCTAGCGGTGGCGCGGTGGCCGTGTTCCCTCGCCGGACTATCGAGGCTTCCCCGTCCCCCGCGCGGCACGCGGTGCGCGCGCTGCAGGCCGGCGCGGGCCCGGCACGTGCCATGACCGGCACCGTCTTGATCGGACTATGGTTGGTTGCGTTGGTCTAGTCTCAGAAGTCCCTCTTGTTGTTGACCTAATTGTATGGTCACAACAAAAACTTGTCACATTAGTGTCAATTTTGACGTCAGAAATTGTGTCAAGGTGTGTATCAGACGGGACCTGCTGAAAATGATGATAGCTTTCTACTGCGAGCTGTTTATATTATTATTTATTATTGTCAATTCACACAATATTCGATTGTCTACTGAAACAATTGTTCTATTTATAAATTGAACACACGAAAATAAATGACGTCCAGTTAACGACGATGTAATTCGTCTTTTATCTTTCCAATGTTTAATTGTTTTGATAAGTAAATCAATGTATAACATACATTTAGATACTTGTACCTATTTGGTTAGTAAATTAAGTTATTTAATGCTCAATATAACATTAGCGAAGTAGCAATAAATATTTATAATATATGTTTTGCATTAAATGATAATATCAAATACGCAGCTGAGTTTATTGTATCCAATCTCTATCAGAGATATACTAAAAAAGTGACTGAAACGTAACATAAAGGATGCGTCACACGAATCGACTGCTTACTTTTAGTACTATTATGTACCTACTATAATAATATCGGTCAGATTATCGCTACAGTGACCTGTATAATGGGCCTACCACACACTCGATGAGTGACATGGGAAATATCGAGGAAAGAAGTCATGAGATGTACTCGTAGTGTTGCGATGTAACTGGTCAGGCCGCATGTCATGCTCCTCGTCATGCCCACCGCTCCCTATTTTGGCGATTTTGAGTACGATCCAAAGGATAAGAACAGAGATTCGCGATTAACCCGGCGTGAATGAGTTGAAAAAAGTTACATAGACTATGAGGTGGGTATGTCATACCCAAATATAGATTTGTCGATTGTAATAATTGGAATGACATTAGAATTCTTTTCATTCATTCATTGATTCAAATCACTCTCTGCACGACCTTCTCCAGCTACTGATCCAGCCGAGTTCCAGGAATCGCTCAGTTCCGAAATATTTAGTGTTTTACATAATGGCTGGGTATGAGATACCCGACCTCTACCACGGCAGGTTAATTTTGCAAGTAGAGCAGTGTGCGGACAGAGAGAGCAACATCGCGGCAACGCGAGGAGCATAGCGTTATGCATAGCGATAAGCAACGCGAGGAGCAGAGCTATGAGCAGCACGAGAAGCATAGCCATGAGCAGCGCGAGAAGCATAGCTATGAGCAGCACGAGAAGCATAGCGATGATCAGCGCGAGGAGTATATCGAAGAGCATAGTGAGTGCAGGCCCATAATACTGTCCGACAATTACCGATTGACTTTAGGTCAAGTGTGGACGCTTCCTAAGGGAAGTAGTTATATTTAAATTTATTTTTTTATTAAAAAATTATAACGAAGTTGGTGATAAGTTGATGTATGTTTACACTTCGCATCAGGCTAGTGTTGATGGGTTTGTAGTTATTAATTTGTTGGATACGATACAACGTTTGTGATCGGTTTCTTTTCATAAATGAAACGAATGTTGTTGTTACTGGTAGCTTCGTACTTTAAAATTCTTGTGCATAATTTAGTAAAAAGGTAATATTACCTAACAAAAATAAGCGATTCGTTTTACAAAAGCATCCGTGTTACTATTGCATAAAACAAAAACAACACAATAGTACCAAAACATGATAGTGGATTCTCAAATGAGTAATACCTTATTATATCTACTGTGGTAATACACTCTGCTACGGTCTTTGCTGCCCCATGATCACTTTGCTGCACGAAGATCAGCTAGGCTATTCTGTAACGATATTTTTATAACTCGCAAGTGCGAGTTCATCTCTATCTCTCTCTGTTTAAAACGATACTATAGAATGAGAAAGATAGCGGTGAATTCGAAACTCGCTTCGAGTTCTAAAAATATCGTTAGGGAATAGCCGTGCTGTCAGCAGTATAGCGGGGTCCGTATCCACGTGCTGGCGGCTATACACCAGGACATACTCTGGTGGTGGTCCACGGCTTTCACGAGTGTCTTCTGCTATATAAGTGTTTACGTCAATATGCTGTTTGAATTAAATAACTCAATGTTAAAAGAATTTTAAATTAGAAAAAAAATTCAAGAACCCGGTCATTAAAACCGTTGTATCGAGTGTAAACCAAAGAATTGTTTTAAGCTCTTCTATTATTGTAGCTCTCTACTATCTATACTGTAGTGTGTAAAGGCCCTTATTCTCTTAGTAAAATACATTACACGATGTTTACTAAGGTTTTCGTCCTGTAGAATTGTAACAGTAGTTCCATATCGTAATAGCCTTTGTGTGGTTTTAGTCCTCGACGCTTAAACACGAATATGTATAAATTAATTGAATAAATATTTTGCTACAATTTGTTTTTATATGGACATTTCAAAATGTTGTGGAGAAAACATCTAGTGGCGTAGCTAGACGAGGGGCAAAGTTAGCCCCTGGTCTCGACCTCGTACCTACTAAAAGAGGCCCCGTAAAACTTTTTAGGGAGGATTTGACATAATTACATTCAAGGGCTGTTAAATCGATTTGATCACAGTCATGAAAGCTGCAATAGCAAAAGATAAGCAATTCACTATAGCTACCTTGTTTGATGACAAAAACGTGGTTTAACATTTCATTTACTAAAAGAAAGTATTTAATAAAAAAATACGTCCTAGTTTTTAGCGAAGAAAAGAAAATAAATCAATTATTTACTGTATTATTACTGTATAGACAAACAAACAGACATTTTTAATCTTGATATAGACTTAACGAGCAAACACTTCTGTTTCAGTTATCTAAACAAAGAACGAATAGGTACACAAGAAAGGTTTTCTCAACCAAAATTTAGAATCAAAATGACGCAGTAAGCGTCTAGGACTAAATCCACATTATCTCTAGTAGATGAAATGTGTGTTGTATTCTAGCATTTCTAGTACTGTAGTCATCCTATAACGATAATTTGTTATGTACTTTAGTGCTCCTAACTCCGAAACTGTCGGCATCTTGGCCGCCATGTTGCATTCTTGGCACGTTCGCTGCGATGACGCGCGCTCAACGCTTCAACTGTGAGCAAATTAAATAAACTCTTGTATTGTGACTGTTGTTCTTTTTGTTAAATTTTAAGGTTTATTTTTTCTAGACATTGAATAATGTCCTTTTTTCTTCTTCGTTCTTATTCGTTAGTGAGTTATTTTTGCTTGTTTATAGTTGTTGCTGAAAGAATAAGAAGACATAGACTCTTTAAACCACAGAGTAAATATCTTACAAACCCATAAAAAAAACAAACAACACGGGTCTCCTTAACATCCGCATATACAAACTTTTTTCCTAATTTGTATTTCAAAATTTAACACTAACAACAAATTAATATAATAATCAATAATTACCAATAAAAGATACTCTATCTTATTTCTTTAGTTTTTGTGAACAATTTTTAAATATTTAAAAACATAAGACGCCATTTTTAACCGACTTCAAAAAAGGAGGAGGTTTCTCAATTCGACCGTATATATTTTTTCTTGAATAATATTGAAAGTTACTGATTTAACACTGACGTCTTTGTCTTTGGCTTCATGTCGTACTGACTCGAGAATGTATTCGTTTTTTAATTTTGTATTTGGTGGGGCTAGGACACCGTCGTGTTCCGTGCGCTCCATCTGCCTATTATTGATTAATCTGTGCTGTATAAAGTAAAGTATTTTGTAAATTATCGTAACTGCAGTTTTTTTATATTTAAACTGTCCTAAAAGTAGTGATTTTTCTAGTTTGAAAACAGTATATAAAACGGTATTTTTTATTAATATCAATTCAAACCTATTTTTAATATTTAAGTTTTTTATAATTATGAAAAAACGTGCATTGCAACGAACGTCCTATCTATACTAGTCCTATCTCTATAAATAGTTTTTTCAACTGTTTCCTATTAGTTTCTCTTGCATTGTTATTTTAGTTTTAGTGACTGTTGGAAACAGGAAAGCGATGTGCCAAATTGTTGATGTTGTAATAGATTTTCTTATATTGATGAAGGGCTAAATTGTGGGTATATTTTTGTTCCTTTTTCTCAAAAAGTGTGTTGACACATTGTGAAATATTTGTAACTCTATGGAATGCAGATACGAAACGATTGAGACATGGTAGTTTCACATAAATAGGGAGGTCTGATTCTCGTTCAAAGAAGTGTCATTTATGACGTCACAGTAAAATGACTTTTGATATGACAAAAGATACTACATCCAAATCCACAGACTTTTATGAACTTGATTTCAAATTTTTACATACTATTTTATTTTACAATGTGTCGATTCACTTTGTAACTGTTTATTACCAAAAAGAAACTGAATGTTAAACGAAAATTATGAACACCAATACAAAATGAAATTAGAATTTATAAGTGATATAATTAATGTGTATTTATATGTGTTTCGTAGTGTTTAAGGTAACTTGTGGAGATTTCCGGTTTAATTAGCACTAAGCGTGAAATTTCGATTGAAATTTTTGTATTAAAAATATCTTTAAAATCTAATAAAACATTGAAAAAATGCCGGTTTACCGGTTGACATTTCATTCGAAATTTGACATTAAAATGGTTAAACTGGGAAATTTCAGCAAACATCGACGCCGTACCGGCATATATCTACATTATATTTTATATAGATGTCAAATTCATAATTGTAATTAAACTTATATACATTGCAGCATAGATGTACTAATGTATTAGAAATTAATGATAATTAAATGTTTTCTTCGGGCTCCTGGACAGTGTTGAACTGTAATGCCATCTCTATTAGATTAGTACGTCGCGCTCAGTGCTTAATAAAATTGTGTAATATAGCTTAAAAATTAAAAATCATGTAAATTTCGATGTCAATTTTAGAGCACCGCGTAGTGCGGGCGGTTTTGTATGGAGTAACATTTGCTACCACAATTTTTGCAACAATCTTAAAATATAGCGTAAAGCTTACGTTTCGCACGAGCGATTTGATGCGATCCGACGCGATGCGATGCGATTTTATGAATATTCATATGATTCTACAAAATATTATGTTGTATCTACACAGATACAGTGAAAAGATTGCGTGTTTAATTTTTCGGGCATTAATGATGTATTTGTGGAAATAGCTATACATTTAGAGCATATAGTATTGTACAAATTTACGTCGCTGACAAACACGCCATGGTTATTAACCAATATCAAGATTATTTATTTAATATCAAAGTATTAAACACTAGAACCAAATATTGTGCAATAATTGAAAATAACATTTGAGCATTATCAAAAACGATAACTTGAGAAAAGTACAATTCATTTATTAAATATTTATGTATTTTTTTAATTTCAATTGGGTATTCTGAAACTTCGCATCGCTTCGCACCGTATCGCAGCGACTCGTTCTGACGAAACGCGATTTAAGTGTAAGTGGAAAAAAAAGTTTTTATCAGATGTTTGATGTTGAATTGTTGTTAGTTTGATTAGATTGTGTTCTCTCTCTTACTCTGTCTGTTTCTCTTCAACACTTCGTAGCTCAACTTTCCCGCTCGGTAGAGAGCGGGTATTGTCTTTCTTTCTGATAAGATTCTAGCGGCTACTGGGGTTTGTATGTTTGATTATTATCAGTAAATCGAAGTATTTGGGTTATCAAATAATTTTTTACAACTGCGGTAACAATTGTTTTTAAATTGTCACTTATTAGGGACAAATTCCCCCCCCCCCCCCTTTTTTTTAAAATGCGGATTATTAGTTTAACTTTTGCATATTTAAGCAGATGACTAGCCAAGATAAATTGGCCGACCGAAATCCGGTCAAAAATCATATATTTTTGACCGGATTTCGGTCGGCCGCAACTATATTTTTGCTTTACTATCATATAATTTTGCGTCATTTGGCCAACAACAATTAAATGAATATTAAACTTCATTATCATTTTGACTATTACAAGCTCCAGTAGTCGCTTGGCTTCAGAGCAAATACTTTTGTATTCTACTTCTAGACCGCCAATTCAGAACTCTTAAACTGAATTTTTGTTGCTTCCTTCGGGACTTGGCTTTTAAGTAAATCGTAAGCTGCATAAATTATAAAAAAAATACTCAACCCCAATTATTATATTAAAAATGTTGAGTAATTGAATTAGTGTATGAAAATCAGGGATTCAAAAATATTGAATTATGTAATTCTAAAGTAAGTTCAGACATTTAAAATAATTAAAAATGGACCGGCAAATATTTTTGAAAACCACTAAATGCCACACAAGTTAATTATTTTTGTAAAAATTTGCATTGTAATTTTTTAATGTTTTGAATCTTCTGGTCTAGAAGCAGAGTACATAAAGTGTGCTCTTCAGAGTATAATCGTCGTTGATGTTGTAAACAATTGTGATATGTGAAGAGGCGTGGCGCGCCGCGGGCTGCGGCTAGTGTTGCCATACGACGAGCTAGTTTAGTTAGGTTAGATTGTAGAGAGATGTATTTTTGTACCGTCTCGACGAAGTTGGGGTCAATTGACGTTGATTTTTAAATATATATAAAATGCAGGGCCGCTTGTGAAGTACTGACAAGTTATAATAAAACTTTTTTGCTTAAAACGTATAGAGACATATCGACATGAAATATAATCCTTATTAATGTGAGTTTGTTTCTGAGCAAGCGCAGGATTTTAAAATTAAATTGAGCGAAGCCAGTGATTTAAAAATATGTTCTTGATAGTAGCGAGGGATTCAACACTACAAGATCTAAATAATAATACCTACTATTTGCTTAGATTAAATATAGATTTGTATTTTTTATCAAGCGAAGCGAAGGATTCTTAGATTGTACCGAACGAAGCGAGTGATTCATAATTAGTTTCTGACTGTAGCGAGGGATTCAACACCACAAACAAGATCTAAATAACCATAATATGCGCAACACAAATTTTGATACAACGATTAGCATTTTTGAAGTACAAATAATGCGTTTTCAGACTAGGAAAGACTTTAAAATAAAAACTAATTTAGTGTAGTCTTGTCAGTACTTTGTAAACTGCTTTGTGAACGGAACAAACAAAGGAAATATTAATGATTGTGTTAACAAGTACCTGCATGTGGAGACGATCCGTCCAACAGCGGAGGCACTGTATAGTTAGTGTAAGGCGCTACGTAGACCCTTCCTCGCACACTTCCCCCTCCTGTAGGGCTATAACGCCAGCCACACATAGTCAAGTTTACTGTGAAATTTGGCTATGGATTTTTTTTTTTCACTTTTACATCCCTAAGTGCACTGCCAACTTGATCGTGTGTGGCTGGCTTAGTGATTTTTCATAACTCGATAGTGTGAGCTTCGAAATCACATCTACCTCTCTCTATCTATGTATTGTGTTAGACAGAGTTAGAATAAGGTGAATTCGATACATTGTGGTGTTACAATTACATTGTTATAGCACTACTGTCCACGATGTAACGCCTCGTTGAGGACTTATAAAGTAATGTTTCATTCTATGTTTATCACCCCTTACTCTAAATGAGTCATAGGGTTGAAGTTAAGAGTGTTTACACCTAGACAAGCACTTTTCTTCTTAAACACCTCAATGCCTCAACGGTAACTCAATGTCTCAAAGCCTCAATAGCTCAACGGTAAGAGCGATCGGACTCATCACCGAGGTGGTGGTGGATCCCCGCCCCGTTGGTCTATTGTCGTACCCACTCCTAGCACAGTCTTTTCCGACTAGTTGGAGGGGAATGAGAATATTGGTCCTATTATAAAAGTATAAAATATATGGCAAATATTTATTATTCTATAAAAAATAAAGAAAAAAAAGAAAAAAAAAAAACCCAAGTAAGCTAAGCATCATCACCTAAAGTAAGGTTAATCTTCATGTTGTTTTGCAGTTTGGTTAAAATTAAATTTAACAATATTTTCAGTTTGTCGTCATCTGGCATTAATCTATACTGTATAACCAAGACGTGATCACTATAAAAATCTTAAGTAGTGATTACGTCACTATTAGAACTATTTAAGATTTATATAGTGATTACGTCACTATATAAATATAAATCTTCGAGGCGTTACAGCTACGGACAAAAACTTCTATTGTTATAATAAATTCGAAGATAAATATATAACTGTTGACAGATTCAGAAATCGTCTTCAAATTGCTACTCTTTTCACATCTCCTTTCTATTCATATGGGTTTGAAATTGTTACTCTCTAATTTGAGTCGTATTTAAAATTGTCCTGAAGTCATTTACTACATCCAACAACAAAGCATCCACCATCTGCGATCCTGCCCAGTCTAGACCAGTGTTCTTCAAGCTATGGTGTATAAGTTACACCAATAGTGCGAGAAGACGCATGAATTCGTGGGAATACTCGAGAATTTCGTACTACAAACTGACCGAGCCCCATTTCGCCACTTCCCGTGAATTTCACTGTCGGCGCCGATAATGAATATGGATTATACTACATTACATATAACATTAACATGTTACATTATTAACCGTATTCAACACCACGAGATTTATACAGGGTCACAGGATATACATAGCGGTGCCTTTAAAGGGGTGATAGAAGGGATCATTAGCTATCAAAGTTCATAATGTTTTATGGTGCAAAAATGTACCAATTACGAAGGACTCTACTTGCGCGAGACTTTTGTCTTGTCCTTTTTTAGCAGACTCAGAAGTGATTACAAAAATAAGTAAATTAATGTCGAACAAAGGTGACAAATGAAACTGTAACCAAAATAAGACCCTAGAATGGCAGAGAATGACCTTGAGTGAAGTCACGCACTTGTGACCGTTGTGTGTAGGGTTAAAGACGTCTTTGACTGTTAACTAACACTCCCCTTTTTCACTAAAGTCACTCTCCCCGCCTATCTCAGGTAACCCATAAAGAATTACACAACAAGAAATGTGGACGGCTCGAACGCCACGAGCACACTGAAGCCGTCCGTACCACAAGTCGTTGCAACGTGGCGATAACACCTTTGCCTCTCCTAAACTGCCTTATCTCACAATTGGAGACTGGCTAAATCCAATCCCTATACGTCCAAACATTTTTCTTTTTAACGCCGGGTAAATGTAAATTGAGCTTATATTTTCCGCAGTATAAAACAAATTAATCGTAAGTATACTAGTAGTCCAGCGGTACGACAATTTACAGAACACTGATCTAGACTAGAACACTGGTTCAAACAAAGCTTTTCAATTATTCGAATGCAGCTCGTAAGTTTGGACGGTGTGGACCTTAGAGTACCTAACTCTAAGTTGTGGACGCATAGAGTAACGATTCAAAGCTCATAGACAGCCAAAGCTCTTAGTGTTCCCTGTTCCAGTAGTGCAGCCGCGCGCCCCGCGCCCCGCGCCTCTATAAAATGGTGTATACTTGTAAACATAGACGGTATTTGTATCACTTACCTCGGCCAGTGTAGTGCAAGAGACAACCGTGACATTGCCAAGTCTAAACCCCCATTCACGCGGCATTGTCCTGTCTGTTTTTTTACAGTATACGTTGTAAAGAATATATACTGGCATACATGTTGTACGTAGATACGTTCACACGACGTTGATACTGTATAAATGTATGACCATGTTATATTATAATATGTTTAGACGTATTTGTTTCAAAAACTTGCAGGATTTTGTGGGATATTAAAATTACATAAAGATATTAGAGCATATTAAAATTACAAAAAATTAGGCCATTAAGTTGGTAATTTTAATTGTTATTAATTTGCTGTATTTTAAATAACAAAACTATGGATTTATTTAGTTTAAGATAGTGAAAGTAATTTCTAATTGCTCACATATGAGATTTAAAATTATTGTATTAATTTGTTTTATTTTAAATAACACTTTAAATAATGTCAAGATAAGTTGAAGTATTTTTATTTGCTTATTTTAGTAATATTAGTTATGAATTTAAAAAATGTTGTTTAAATCGATCGTTGTCATATCTTTTTTCGCGTAGTACAAGAATGATACCGACAGATTTATTCACATAATTTTAAACAACACCAATAGAGGCTTTGTGATATATTTGTCGCTAATCAAATGTTACAGTTGTCTCTTGTACTACAAAATATTATTATGTTGGTAGCTAAGCTAGAGAAACGTATAGGCTCCGGCATTTTTTCTAACTAGGCCAAGAGCTAATATTGGTCGACGGTTCATGATTTAATCAAAAAGGCAATTATGTAATAAGGCAATCAGTTATGGATGATTCGCCTCTCTCATGCGAAAACCCGGTCGGCATTTCCGTATTGCAGTTGCGGTGTCTATATATAGCTGAAAATCTAGCCGGCAAGCATAGCCCAGCAATAAATTAAAGCAATATTCATAAAATTACGAAATATGAATGTCAAGCATCTGGCTAGGGAAACTCGTAGCATTTAATAATTGCATTGTTATATAGATCCTGCAAACTATTTCGTATATTACAGTGGAATTATCGAAGGGTATTTCGTATTCGATTCAGAGAGATGTTATGTTAAACTGTAACGTGTATGGTTTGTAACATTTTTGTGCATAGTCTAATGTATTCACAGGGTATATTTGTGTTACATTTAGTGAAATGGAAAATGTTTGTAACGTAGCAACATTCTCATGTTACGTTCGTTTTCAGTTTATTCTGTGTATTATGAAGTCATGCTCGAAGCGAGGCAATATAAAATTCATCCCTGAGTTCATACCTACTAGAAATAATCGTATCGATGATGTTCATTTTAGTTGCCGTCAACTACAATTGTTTTTCGGCAATCTATTGTTATAAATTTAAATAGCGCAAGCTTCAGCAGTTCAGGGGCTGAACACAAATCCGAGAGGTCTTGTGTTCTATTCCAGCGTACTTTTTTTTTGTCTGCTGCGCGACCTACTGCTTAGTATTAATTTATATGGACCACTAAACAAAGCTCGAGACCGCGACACGCAACACTTTTGTTTAGGGCTCCATATAAATCAGTGGGTCGCGCGACCGCTACCTGCGACCAAGACCAAGTCGCAGTCGCCAAAAACGGAAGTCTACCTTATGAATGCCTCGACTCGAGCAATGCACAAGACCGTAACAGGACCGTACACGGCACGGTTTGCCACCGATCATCCCTTATCACACTAGCGTCCATTTTTCGATACATACAAGTGTCGTATCGGTGCCAATACATAATAGATCATAATTATTAATGATAATTATAATACATACATAATATATATTTACATTTTATTATTAATTATATACATTTGATCGTTTACTTTGTATATCCGTGTATTCATTGCGACGTGTGCGGAGGACTCCTATACCAGATTAATAAATGATACAAAAACATTATTATTAAGCATTTTATTTTAACTCTGACCCTACGTAATTTAACCCTAGAAGTCTAATCTACGCCTGCGAGGCGTACACGCAATCGAATATCGTTTGTATCTTTCTAACGGTTGAAGCTAGCCCGTCGTGTTCTTCTGTTATCTTGGTGGCCGACGGTAGCTAGCGGATCATGCTAGTTATAATTAATATCAGTGTTGTTTTACTTATAGTTTATATTCCAAATTAAAATTTTTGCTCAATGATAAAAACAATAAATTAATAATATTTCTAAAATAGGGTTTTTATATGTATACGCCTCTGAGACGTATATTAAGGCTTTATGTAAGTCCGAAATAGATTAGGCTTCTAGGGTTAACATAGAATATTAAAATTAGACAGACGAGCCAATCAAGCGAGTCCAAACAACCAATCAGTAAGAAACAAAGGAAGTATCAATGCCTACCTATATAAACATCCCAGTTATACATAAAATACCTATTAACATTAACAACCCTTAGCCAGCTCACTGTTGAGCACGAGACTCTCAGAATTAAAGGAGTTAGGCTAATACTCCACCACGCTGGCCTAATTTGGATTTGCAGACATGTAGAGATTTAAGAAAATTCTCAGGTGTGCAGATTTGCTCACGATGTTTTCCTTCACCGTTTGAGACACGTGATATTTAATTTCTTAAAATGCACACAACTGATAAATTGGAGGTGCAAGCCCCGGACCGGATTCAAACCTACGAGTACGCCCTCCGTATTGAAGGCCGTATAAAATATCTATATAGAGCAATGATGTTAGAAGAAAAAAGACGTATATAGGTTACATAAACCATATTCGATGTTTACAACTGGCACACGAAAATTATTTCAGCGGCGTTGTAAACGGCGCGATTACAGCGCGACGATTGAGCTCAGGTTTGCTATTTAGCATAGTTTTAACGTGCCGCTTACGGTCCACGTATAACCTATCAAATCAAAAATCATTTCAAATCAAAATTCATTTATTTCAAGAAGGCTCAGTTTACAAGCACTTTTGACACGTCAGTTGACTATTTGTAAAGTTGAGTATTTGGAAGGCAGGTTCTGCTGAGAAGATACCGGCAAGAAACTCAACAGTTGATAACAATTACTGTTTACATTTCTTATAGTTTTACTTCCTGTGTGAAGGTGGAAGCTGATCCAACGGCCTCCAAGCATCTTTATCATTAAGGAACTCATCAATGTTGTAGTACCCTCGACTAAGTAAATGTTTTTTAACACATTGCTTAAAGCTATGCATTGGCAGGTCCATCACAGTCTTGGGGATCTTATTATAGAAGAGTACACCCAAACCTACAAAAGATTTTTTTACTCTTTGGAGACGATATGCAGAAATAACTAACTTATGAGCGTGTCTAGTAAGACGTGGGTTTAAATCTCCTTTTAAAAATTTAACCCTTCCGCTGTGGGACATTTGAATGCTCAAGCAACCAGTCAGAGTGAGGTACCTCCTCACAATACGCGCTGTCTCCAGTATAACGATATGATGTAATGCCTTCTGTATCCGACCCGTAGTTAAGAGAGAGCGAGAGCTTATTAAGGTGTTGGACCCGATTATAATCATTATAATAGTCATCTGTTGTGTGCATTTTAGGAAACTAAATATCACGTGTCTCAAACGGTAAAGGAAAACATCGTGAGGAAACCTGCATACTAGAGAATTTTCTTAATTCTCTATGTGTGTGAAGTCTGCCAATCCGCATTGCATGGTGGACTATTGGCTTAACCCCTCTTATTCTGAGAGGAAACTCGAGCTCAGCAATGAGCCGAATATTTGATAATGATGATGATGATGAATAGTCATCTATATAGATTCAAACATTATCACTATAAGTCTTAGCCTAGCCCGCATGATAGCCAAAGTCAAAATCAAAGTTCATTTATTTCAAAGCACAAAAGCCACTTTTGTTTGTGATCGGTTTCTTTTCATAAATGAAACGAATGTTGTTGTTACTGGTAGCTTCGTACTTTAAAATTCTTGTGCATAATTTAGTAAAAAGGTAATATTACCTAACAAAAATAAGCGATTCGTTTTACAAAAGCATCCGTGTTACTATTGCATAAAACAAAAACAACACAATAGTACCAAAACATGATAGTGGATTCTCAAATGAGTAATACCTTATTATATCTACTGTGGTAATACACTCTGCTACGGTCTTTGCTGCCCCATGATCACTTTGCTGCACGAAGATCAGCTAGGCTATTCTGTAACGATATTTTTATAACTCGCAAGTGCGAGTTCATCTCTATCTCTCTCTGTTTAAAACGATACTATAGAATGAGAAAGATAGCGGTGAATTCGAAACTCGCTTCGAGTTCTAAAAATATCGTTAGGGAATAGCCGTGCTGTCAGCAGTATAGCGGGGTCCGTATCCACGTGCTGGCGGCTATACACCAGGACATACTCTGGTGGTGGTCCACGGCTTTCACGAGTGTCTTCTGCTATATAAGTGTTTACGTCAATATGCTGTTTGAATTAAATAACTCAATGTTAAAAGAATTTTAAATTAGAAAAAAAATTCAAGAACCCGGTCATTAAAACCGTTGTATCGAGTGTAAACCAAAGAATTGTTTTAAGCTCTTCTATTATTGTAGCTCTCTACTATCTATACTGTAGTGTGTAAAGGCCCTTATTCTCTTAGTAAAATACATTACACGATGTTTACTAAGGTTTTCGTCCTGTAGAATTGTAACAGTAGTTCCATATCGTAATAGCCTTTGTGTGGTTTTAGTCCTCGACGCTTAAACACGAATATGTATAAATTAATTGAATAAATATTTTGCTACAATTTGTTTTTATATGGACATTTCAAAATGTTGTGGAGAAAACATCTAGTGGCGTAGCTAGACGAGGGGCAAAGTTAGCCCCTGGTCTCGACCTCGTACCTACTAAAAGAGGCCCCGTAAAACTTTTTAGGGAGGATTTGACATAATTACATTCAAGGGCTGTTAAATCGATTTGATCACAGTCATGAAAGCTGCAATAGCAAAAGATAAGCAATTCACTATAGCTACCTTGTTTGATGACAAAAACGTGGTTTAACATTTCATTTACTAAAAGAAAGTATTTAATAAAAAAATACGTCCTAGTTTTTAGCGAAGAAAAGAAAATAAATCAATTATTTACTGTATTATTACTGTATAGACAAACAAACAGACATTTTTAATCTTGATATAGACTTAACGAGCAAACACTTCTGTTTCAGTTATCTAAACAAAGAACGAATAGGTACACAAGAAAGGTTTTCTCAACCAAAATTTAGAATCAAAATGACGCAGTAAGCGTCTAGGACTAAATCCACATTATCTCTAGTAGATGAAATGTGTGTTGTATTCTAGCATTTCTAGTACTGTAGTCATCCTATAACGATAATTTGTTATGTACTTTAGTGCTCCTAACTCCGAAACTGTCGGCATCTTGGCCGCCATGTTGCATTCTTGGCACGTTCGCTGCGATGACGCGCGCTCAACGCTTCAACTGTGAGCAAATTAAATAAACTCTTGTATTGTGACTGTTGTTCTTTTTGTTAAATTTTAAGGTTTATTTTTTCTAGACATTGAATAATGTCCTTTTTTCTTCTTCGTTCTTATTCGTTAGTGAGTTATTTTTGCTTGTTTATAGTTGTTGCTGAAAGAATAAGAAGACATAGACTCTTTAAACCACAGAGTAAATATCTTACAAACCCATAAAAAAAACAAACAACACGGGTCTCCTTAACATCCGCATATACAAACTTTTTTCCTAATTTGTATTTCAAAATTTAACACTAACAACAAATTAATATAATAATCAATAATTACCAATAAAAGATACTCTATCTTATTTCTTTAGTTTTTGTGAACAATTTTTAAATATTTAAAAACATAAGACGCCATTTTTAACCGACTTCAAAAAAGGAGGAGGTTTCTCAATTCGACCGTATATATTTTTTCTTGAATAATATTGAAAGTTACTGATTTAACACTGACGTCTTTGTCTTTGGCTTCATGTCGTACTGACTCGAGAATGTATTCGTTTTTTAATTTTGTATTTGGTGGGGCTAGGACACCGTCGTGTTCCGTGCGCTCCATCTGCCTATTATTGATTAATCTGTGCTGTATAAAGTAAAGTATTTTGTAAATTATCGTAACTGCAGTTTTTTTATATTTAAACTGTCCTAAAAGTAGTGATTTTTCTAGTTTGAAAACAGTATATAAAACGGTATTTTTTATTAATATCAATTCAAACCTATTTTTAATATTTAAGTTTTTTATAATTATGAAAAAACGTGCATTGCAACGAACGTCCTATCTATACTAGTCCTATCTCTATAAATAGTTTTTTCAACTGTTTCCTATTAGTTTCTCTTGCATTGTTATTTTAGTTTTAGTGACTGTTGGAAACAGGAAAGCGATGTGCCAAATTGTTGATGTTGTAATAGATTTTCTTATATTGATGAAGGGCTAAATTGTGGGTATATTTTTGTTCCTTTTTCTCAAAAAGTGTGTTGACACATTGTGAAATATTTGTAACTCTATGGAATGCAGATACGAAACGATTGAGACATGGTAGTTTCACATAAATAGGGAGGTCTGATTCTCGTTCAAAGAAGTGTCATTTATGACGTCACAGTAAAATGACTTTTGATATGACAAAAGATACTACATCCAAATCCACAGACTTTTATGAACTTGATTTCAAATTTTTACATACTATTTTATTTTACAATGTGTCGATTCACTTTGTAACTGTTTATTACCAAAAAGAAACTGAATGTTAAACGAAAATTATGAACACCAATACAAAATGAAATTAGAATTTATAAGTGATATAATTAATGTGTATTTATATGTGTTTCGTAGTGTTTAAGGTAACTTGTGGAGATTTCCGGTTTAATTAGCACTAAGCGTGAAATTTCGATTGAAATTTTTGTATTAAAAATATCTTTAAAATCTAATAAAACATTGAAAAAATGCCGGTTTACCGGTTGACATTTCATTCGAAATTTGACATTAAAATGGTTAAACTGGGAAATTTCAGCAAACATCGACGCCGTACCGGCATATATCTACATTATATTTTATATAGATGTCAAATTCATAATTGTAATTAAACTTATATACATTGCAGCATAGATGTACTAATGTATTAGAAATTAATGATAATTAAATGTTTTCTTCGGGCTCCTGGACAGTGTTGAACTGTAATGCCATCTCTATTAGATTAGTACGTCGCGCTCAGTGCTTAATAAAATTGTGTAATATAGCTTAAAAATTAAAAATCATGTAAATTTCGATGTCAATTTTAGAGCACCGCGTAGTGCGGGCGGTTTTGTATGGAGTAACATTTGCTACCACAATTTTTGCAACAATCTTAAAATATAGCGTAAAGCTTACGTTTCGCACGAGCGATTTGATGCGATCCGACGCGATGCGATGCGATTTTATGAATATTCATATGATTCTACAAAATATTATGTTGTATCTACACAGATACAGTGAAAAGATTGCGTGTTTAATTTTTCGGGCATTAATGATGTATTTGTGGAAATAGCTATACATTTAGAGCATATAGTATTGTACAAATTTACGTCGCTGACAAACACGCCATGGTTATTAACCAATATCAAGATTATTTATTTAATATCAAAGTATTAAACACTAGAACCAAATATTGTGCAATAATTGAAAATAACATTTGAGCATTATCAAAAACGATAACTTGAGAAAAGTACAATTCATTTATTAAATATTTATGTATTTTTTTAATTTCAATTGGGTATTCTGAAACTTCGCATCGCTTCGCACCGTATCGCAGCGACTCGTTCTGACGAAACGCGATTTAAGTGTAAGTGGAAAAAAAAGTTTTTATCAGATGTTTGATGTTGAATTGTTGTTAGTTTGATTAGATTGTGTTCTCTCTCTTACTCTGTCTGTTTCTCTTCAACACTTCGTAGCTCAACTTTCCCGCTCGGTAGAGAGCGGGTATTGTCTTTCTTTCTGATAAGATTCTAGCGGCTACTGGGGTTTGTATGTTTGATTATTATCAGTAAATCGAAGTATTTGGGTTATCAAATAATTTTTTACAACTGCGGTAACAATTGTTTTTAAATTGTCACTTATTAGGGACAAATTCCCCCCCCCCCCCTTTTTTTTAAAATGCGGATTATTAGTTTAACTTTTGCATATTTAAGCAGATGACTAGCCAAGATAAATTGGCCGACCGAAATCCGGTCAAAAATCATATATTTTTGACCGGATTTCGGTCGGCCGCAACTATATTTTTGCTTTACTATCATATAATTTTGCGTCATTTGGCCAACAACAATTAAATGAATATTAAACTTCATTATCATTTTGACTATTACAAGCTCCAGTAGTCGCTTGGCTTCAGAGCAAATACTTTTGTATTCTACTTCTAGACCGCCAATTCAGAACTCTTAAACTGAATTTTTGTTGCTTCCTTCGGGACTTGGCTTTTAAGTAAATCGTAAGCTGCATAAATTATAAAAAAAATACTCAACCCCAATTATTATATTAAAAATGTTGAGTAATTGAATTAGTGTATGAAAATCAGGGATTCAAAAATATTGAATTATGTAATTCTAAAGTAAGTTCAGACATTTAAAATAATTAAAAATGGACCGGCAAATATTTTTGAAAACCACTAAATGCCACACAAGTTAATTATTTTTGTAAAAATTTGCATTGTAATTTTTTAATGTTTTGAATCTTCTGGTCTAGAAGCAGAGTACATAAAGTGTGCTCTTCAGAGTATAATCGTCGTTGATGTTGTAAACAATTGTGATATGTGAAGAGGCGTGGCGCGCCGCGGGCTGCGGCTAGTGTTGCCATACGACGAGCTAGTTTAGTTAGGTTAGATTGTAGAGAGATGTATTTTTGTACCGTCTCGACGAAGTTGGGGTCAATTGACGTTGATTTTTAAATATATATAAAATGCAGGGCCGCTTGTGAAGTACTGACAAGTTATAATAAAACTTTTTTGCTTAAAACGTATAGAGACATATCGACATGAAATATAATCCTTATTAATGTGAGTTTGTTTCTGAGCAAGCGCAGGATTTTAAAATTAAATTGAGCGAAGCCAGTGATTTAAAAATATGTTCTTGATAGTAGCGAGGGATTCAACACTACAAGATCTAAATAATAATACCTACTATTTGCTTAGATTAAATATAGATTTGTATTTTTTATCAAGCGAAGCGAAGGATTCTTAGATTGTACCGAACGAAGCGAGTGATTCATAATTAGTTTCTGACTGTAGCGAGGGATTCAACACCACAAACAAGATCTAAATAACCATAATATGCGCAACACAAATTTTGATACAACGATTAGCATTTTTGAAGTACAAATAATGCGTTTTCAGACTAGGAAAGACTTTAAAATAAAAACTAATTTAGTGTAGTCTTGTCAGTACTTTGTAAACTGCTTTGTGAACGGAACAAACAAAGGAAATATTAATGATTGTGTTAACAAGTACCTGCATGTGGAGACGATCCGTCCAACAGCGGAGGCACTGTATAGTTAGTGTAAGGCGCTACGTAGACCCTTCCTCGCACACTTCCCCCTCCTGTAGGGCTATAACGCCAGCCACACATAGTCAAGTTTACTGTGAAATTTGGCTATGGATTTTTTTTTTTCACTTTTACATCCCTAAGTGCACTGCCAACTTGATCGTGTGTGGCTGGCTTAGTGATTTTTCATAACTCGATAGTGTGAGCTTCGAAATCACATCTACCTCTCTCTATCTATGTATTGTGTTAGACAGAGTTAGAATAAGGTGAATTCGATACATTGTGGTGTTACAATTACATTGTTATAGCACTACTGTCCACGATGTAACGCCTCGTTGAGGACTTATAAAGTAATGTTTCATTCTATGTTTATCACCCCTTACTCTAAATGAGTCATAGGGTTGAAGTTAAGAGTGTTTACACCTAGACAAGCACTTTTCTTCTTAAACACCTCAATGCCTCAACGGTAACTCAATGTCTCAAAGCCTCAATAGCTCAACGGTAAGAGCGATCGGACTCATCACCGAGGTGGTGGTGGATCCCCGCCCCGTTGGTCTATTGTCGTACCCACTCCTAGCACAGTCTTTTCCGACTAGTTGGAGGGGAATGAGAATATTGGTCCTATTATAAAAGTATAAAATATATGGCAAATATTTATTATTCTATAAAAAATAAAGAAAAAAAAGAAAAAAAAAAAACCCAAGTAAGCTAAGCATCATCACCTAAAGTAAGGTTAATCTTCATGTTGTTTTGCAGTTTGGTTAAAATTAAATTTAACAATATTTTCAGTTTGTCGTCATCTGGCATTAATCTATACTGTATAACCAAGACGTGATCACTATAAAAATCTTAAGTAGTGATTACGTCACTATTAGAACTATTTAAGATTTATATAGTGATTACGTCACTATATAAATATAAATCTTCGAGGCGTTACAGCTACGGACAAAAACTTCTATTGTTATAATAAATTCGAAGATAAATATATAACTGTTGACAGATTCAGAAATCGTCTTCAAATTGCTACTCTTTTCACATCTCCTTTCTATTCATATGGGTTTGAAATTGTTACTCTCTAATTTGAGTCGTATTTAAAATTGTCCTGAAGTCATTTACTACATCCAACAACAAAGCATCCACCATCTGCGATCCTGCCCAGTCTAGACCAGTGTTCTTCAAGCTATGGTGTATAAGTTACACCAATAGTGCGAGAAGACGCATGAATTCGTGGGAATACTCGAGAATTTCGTACTACAAACTGACCGAGCCCCATTTCGCCACTTCCCGTGAATTTCACTGTCGGCGCCGATAATGAATATGGATTATACTACATTACATATAACATTAACATGTTACATTATTAACCGTATTCAACACCACGAGATTTATACAGGGTCACAGGATATACATAGCGGTGCCTTTAAAGGGGTGATAGAAGGGATCATTAGCTATCAAAGTTCATAATGTTTTATGGTGCAAAAATGTACCAATTACGAAGGACTCTACTTGCGCGAGACTTTTGTCTTGTCCTTTTTTAGCAGACTCAGAAGTGATTACAAAAATAAGTAAATTAATGTCGAACAAAGGTGACAAATGAAACTGTAACCAAAATAAGACCCTAGAATGGCAGAGAATGACCTTGAGTGAAGTCACGCACTTGTGACCGTTGTGTGTAGGGTTAAAGACGTCTTTGACTGTTAACTAACACTCCCCTTTTTCACTAAAGTCACTCTCCCCGCCTATCTCAGGTAACCCATAAAGAATTACACAACAAGAAATGTGGACGGCTCGAACGCCACGAGCACACTGAAGCCGTCCGTACCACAAGTCGTTGCAACGTGGCGATAACACCTTTGCCTCTCCTAAACTGCCTTATCTCACAATTGGAGACTGGCTAAATCCAATCCCTATACGTCCAAACATTTTTCTTTTTAACGCCGGGTAAATGTAAATTGAGCTTATATTTTCCGCAGTATAAAACAAATTAATCGTAAGTATACTAGTAGTCCAGCGGTACGACAATTTACAGAACACTGATCTAGACTAGAACACTGGTTCAAACAAAGCTTTTCAATTATTCGAATGCAGCTCGTAAGTTTGGACGGTGTGGACCTTAGAGTACCTAACTCTAAGTTGTGGACGCATAGAGTAACGATTCAAAGCTCATAGACAGCCAAAGCTCTTAGTGTTCCCTGTTCCAGTAGTGCAGCCGCGCGCCCCGCGCCCCGCGCCTCTATAAAATGGTGTATACTTGTAAACATAGACGGTATTTGTATCACTTACCTCGGCCAGTGTAGTGCAAGAGACAACCGTGACATTGCCAAGTCTAAACCCCCATTCACGCGGCATTGTCCTGTCTGTTTTTTTACAGTATACGTTGTAAAGAATATATACTGGCATACATGTTGTACGTAGATACGTTCACACGACGTTGATACTGTATAAATGTATGACCATGTTATATTATAATATGTTTAGACGTATTTGTTTCAAAAACTTGCAGGATTTTGTGGGATATTAAAATTACATAAAGATATTAGAGCATATTAAAATTACAAAAAATTAGGCCATTAAGTTGGTAATTTTAATTGTTATTAATTTGCTGTATTTTAAATAACAAAACTATGGATTTATTTAGTTTAAGATAGTGAAAGTAATTTCTAATTGCTCACATATGAGATTTAAAATTATTGTATTAATTTGTTTTATTTTAAATAACACTTTAAATAATGTCAAGATAAGTTGAAGTATTTTTATTTGCTTATTTTAGTAATATTAGTTATGAATTTAAAAAATGTTGTTTAAATCGATCGTTGTCATATCTTTTTTCGCGTAGTACAAGAATGATACCGACAGATTTATTCACATAATTTTAAACAACACCAATAGAGGCTTTGTGATATATTTGTCGCTAATCAAATGTTACAGTTGTCTCTTGTACTACAAAATATTATTATGTTGGTAGCTAAGCTAGAGAAACGTATAGGCTCCGGCATTTTTTCTAACTAGGCCAAGAGCTAATATTGGTCGACGGTTCATGATTTAATCAAAAAGGCAATTATGTAATAAGGCAATCAGTTATGGATGATTCGCCTCTCTCATGCGAAAACCCGGTCGGCATTTCCGTATTGCAGTTGCGGTGTCTATATATAGCTGAAAATCTAGCCGGCAAGCATAGCCCAGCAATAAATTAAAGCAATATTCATAAAATTACGAAATATGAATGTCAAGCATCTGGCTAGGGAAACTCGTAGCATTTAATAATTGCATTGTTATATAGATCCTGCAAACTATTTCGTATATTACAGTGGAATTATCGAAGGGTATTTCGTATTCGATTCAGAGAGATGTTATGTTAAACTGTAACGTGTATGGTTTGTAACATTTTTGTGCATTGTCTAATGTATTCACAGGGTATATTTGTGTTACATTTAGTGAAATGGAAAATGTTTGTAACGTAGCAACATTCTCATGTTACGTTCGTTTTCAGTTTATTCTGTGTATTATGAAGTCATGCTCGAAGCGAGGCAATATAAAATTCATCCCTGAGTTCATACCTACTAGAAATAATCGTATCGATGATGTTCATTTTAGTTGCCGTCAACTACAATTGTTTTTCGGCAATCTATTGTTATAAATTTAAATAGCGCAAGCTTCAGCAGTTCAGGGGCTGAACACAAATCCGAGAGGTCTTGTGTTCTATTCCAGCGTACTTTTTTTTTGTCTGCTGCGCGACCTACTGCTTAGTATTAATTTATATGGACCACTAAACAAAGCTCGAGACCGCGACACGCAACACTTTTGTTTAGGGCTCCATATAAATCAGTGGGTCGCGCGACCGCTACCTGCGACCAAGACCAAGTCACAGTCGCCAAAAACGGAAGTCTACCTTATGAATGCCTCGACTCGAGCAATGCACAAGACCGTAACAGGACCGTACACGGCACGGTTTGCCACCGATCATCCCTTATCACACTAGCGTCCATTTTTCGATACATACAAGTGTCGTATCGGTGCCAATACATAATAGATCATAATTATTAATGATAATTATAATACATACATAATATATATTTACATTTTATTATTAATTATATACATTTGATCGTTTACTTTGTATATCCGTGTATTCATTGCGACGTGTGCGGAGGACTCCTATACCAGATTAATAAATGATACAAAAACATTATTATTAAGCATTTTATTTTAACTCTGACCCTACGTAATTTAACCCTAGAAGTCTAATCTACGCCTGCGAGGCGTACACGCAATCGAATATCGTTTGTATCTTTCTAACGGTTGAAGCTAGCCCGTCGTGTTCTTCTGTTATCTTGGTGGCCGACGGTAGCTAGCGGATCATGCTAGTTATAATTAATATCAGTGTTGTTTTACTTATAGTTTATATTCCAAATTAAAATTTTTGCTCAATGATAAAAACAATAAATTAATAATATTTCTAAAATAGGGTTTTTATATGTATACGCCTCTGAGACGTATATTAAGGCTTTATGTAAGTCCGAAATAGATTAGGCTTCTAGGGTTAACATAGAATATTAAAATTAGACAGACGAGCCAATCAAGCGAGTCCAAACAACCAATCAGTAAGAAACAAAGGAAGTATCAATGCCTACCTATATAAACATCCCAGTTATACATAAAATACCTATTAACATTAACAACCCTTAGCCAGCTCACTGTTGAGCACGAGACTCTCAGAATTAAAGGAGTTAGGCTAATACTCCACCACGCTGGCCTAATTTGGATTTGCAGACATGTAGAGATTTAAGAAAATTCTCAGGTGTGCAGATTTGCTCACGATGTTTTCCTTCACCGTTTGAGACACGTGATATTTAATTTCTTAAAATGCACACAACTGATAAATTGGAGGTGCAAGCCCCGGACCGGATTCAAACCTACGAGTACGCCCTCCGTATTGAAGGCCGTATAAAATATCTATATAGAGCAATGATGTTAGAAGAAAAAAGACGTATATAGGTTACATAAACCATATTCGATGTTTACAACTGGCACACGAAAATTATTTCAGCGGCGTTGTAAACGGCGCGATTACAGCGCGACGATTGAGCTCAGGTTTGCTATTTAGCATAGTTTTAACGTGCCGCTTACGGTCCACGTATAACCTATCAAATCAAAAATCATTTCAAATCAAAATTCATTTATTTCAAGAAGGCTCAGTTTACAAGCACTTTTGACACGTCAGTTGACTATTTGTAAAGTTGAGTATTTGGAAGGCAGGTTCTGCTGAGAAGATACCGGCAAGAAACTCAACAGTTGATAACAATTACTGTTTACATTTCTTATAGTTTTACTTCCTGTGTGAAGGTGGAAGCTGATCCAACGGCCTCCAAGCATCTTTATCATTAAGGAACTCATCAATGTTGTAGTACCCTCGACTAAGTAAATGTTTTTTAACACATTGCTTAAAGCTATGCATTGGCAGGTCCATCACAGTCTTGGGGATCTTATTATAGAAGAGTACACCCAAACCTACAAAAGATTTTTTTACTCTTTGGAGACGATATGCAGAAATAACTAACTTATGAGCGTGTCTAGTAAGACGTGGGTTTAAATCTCCTTTTAAAAATTTAACCCTTCCGCTGTGGGACATTTGAATGCTCAAGCAACCAGTCAGAGTGAGGTACCTCCTCACAATACGCGCTGTCTCCAGTATAACGATATGATGTAATGCCTTCTGTATCCGACCCGTAGTTAAGAGAGAGCGAGAGCTTATTAAGGTGTTGGACCCGATTATAATCATTATAATAGTCATCTGTTGTGTGCATTTTAGGAAACTAAATATCACGTGTCTCAAACGGTAAAGGAAAACATCGTGAGGAAACCTGCATACTAGAGAATTTTCTTAATTCTCTATGTGTGTGAAGTCTGCCAATCCGCATTGCATGGTGGACTATTGGCTTAACCCCTCTTATTCTGAGAGGAAACTCGAGCTCAGCAATGAGCCGAATATTTGATAATGATGATGATGATGAATAGTCATCTATATAGATTCAAACATTATCACTATAAGTCTTAGCCTAGCCCGCATGATAGCCAAAGTCAAAATCAAAGTTCATTTATTTCAAAGCACAAAAGCCACTTTTTTTTAGATATTCTAACAGAAATAGGAATTACGTGGGTGAAACCGACGGGCAAAGCTTCTAATAGAATAGATTTCAGTAAGTACATTAGTAACAACCCATATTCGGCTCACTATTGAGCACGAGTCCCCTTTTAGAATGAGAGGGGCTAGGCCTTAGTCCAGCATGCTTATCTAATGCGGATTGGCAACTTCACATACGTAGAGAATCAAGAGAATTCTCATGTGTGCAGATTTCCTCACGATGTTTTTTTCTTGACCGTTTGAGATAAGTGATGTTTAATTTCTTAATATGCAACTTACTAAAAGTTGGAGGTACATGGCCCGGATCGGATTCGAACCTACGCCATCCGAATCGAATATCCACGGCTTTCAGTAACTACGAGTATGTAATGTATGTAGGTATGTATGTATGTGTGATTGACTTAGCCGTTCATTGAACTATCAGATACATGATAATACGATAAAGATATTCATAGTCAAACCAAAGCTCAGTAACTAAGTTATAGTCAATATAGATCACGACGAGAATATCGGGGCGGCTAACTTTAGAGTGACTTTGCAAATTGAACTGTAATTTAATTCTAATCTAAATCTCTGTGTCTGATTGGTGCACAATTTCTGCCGGCGTACCGCAAGGTGGCGTGTTGTCTCCTCTTCTTTTTTCTCTTTTTATAAGTTCTATTACTCTTCAACTTACCTCGCTCTATCACCTGTATGCAGATGATCTCCAAATATATGCTCAGTCCAAACTGGCTGATTTACCCAATGCAATAGATGCCATAAATAAAGATTTAGATTGTATAGTGCAATGGAGTAAGGCTTATGGCCTTAAAGTCAATCCGTCTAAAACCCAAGTTATTATTATAGGCAGTCACAGTTTGGTTGCACGTATTGACTGGGATAATATTCCATACGTAATCTTTGATGGAACGCGTGTGCCATTTAGTGACACGGTTAAAAATCTCGGAGTTACTTTTGACAAGTATTTCACTTGGGCCCCTCAGGTAAGCAGAGTAAGTGGGAAGGTGTTTGCATCCGTGGGGTCACTTCGTAGGTTACGAAACTTCCTTCCTTTATCTACTAAAATTGCGCTTGCACAATCTCTCCTGTTACCAATTCTCGATTACGCGGACACTTGTTATCTAAATTTGAGTGAAGAATTACTGGATAAACTTGAGCGTATTCAGAATGTTTGTATAAGATTCATATTTGGACTTCGCAAATATGACCATGTTTCCGAATTTCGCGAAAAACTCAAGTGGCCCTCGATCCGCCTTCGCAGGAATACTCACATTCTGTCTTTTTTATAAAATGTCCTGTTTAATCCTACAACTCCGATTTATTTAAAAGAGCGTTTTAGCTTTCTAAGTGATACTCACTGTCGCTCCCTTCGCTCTGAAGACAACCTAATCTTAAAAATTCCTTCCCATAATACTTCCTTCTATTCTAAATCCTTTTCTGTTAAAGCTGCTCGGCTCTGGAATTCATTGCCCTTAGACACTCGGCGTGCCCAATCTCTAACCTCTTTCAAACGGCTGGTAAACATGCACTTTTTTCCTCCCTGATCTTTTAATTTAACTTATTAATCCAAATTACGCTTGTATGTGTATGTTTTATTTATTATTATTTTTGAATTATTTTGTTTATTTATTTTTCTTTTGTCTTCCCTTAGATGCCGTCTTGTTTTTATGTTTTGCAGGTTTTCATGTATGTATGTATGTGTGTATGTATGTGTGTATGTATGTATGTATGTATGTATGTATGTCTATATGTATTTCTTTGTATATATGTATGATGTAGTTAAGTATAGTCTATTTATTATTATTATGTATTATTGCTTAATATTTATGTATTTAAATTACTTAACTTTTCTTATTTTTTGTGTGCGTATACCCGAATCGGTGCTTACGTTTTTTTTCTCTTCCACAGTGGTTGTCTGGAAGAGATCGCTCTTTAGCGATAAGACCACCTACATACATACATTATACATTAGTTTCTAAGTGTTATTATAAGTTATTGTTTATTTTTGTTTTTAATGTACAATAAAGTATATTTCTTCTTCTTTCTTCTTCTTCTTCTCAGTGACGTCACTGTTCATTATTATGTGTCTTGATCATTGATTTACTTAGTCTAGCCATAGCGAAAGTGAAAGTGGAAATATCTTTATTGATTTCTTCGTTTGTTTGTTTGTGACAAATACGCTCCGAAACTACTTGACCGATCAGCGAGTAACATATGTTATATGTTATCTCTATCGTTTGTCGTTATCAACCCATATTCGGCTCACTGCTGAGCTCGAGTCTAATCTCAGAATGAGAGCGGTTAGGCCAATAGTCCACCACGCTGGCCCAATGCGGATTGGCAGGCTTCACACACGCAGAGAATTAAGAAAATTTTCTGGTATGCAGGTTTCCTCACGATGTTTTCCTTCACCGTTTGAGACATGTGATATTTATTTTTTAAAATGCACACAACTGAAAAGTTGGAGTTGGTTTGATACTTCTTTATAATATTAGTACAGATAAGGATGTACAATGTACAGTCTTCCTTACGATTTTGTCACCGGGAAAGACAGTGAGTAAGCTATAAAGTTACAGCTAAGTAATATTTAACAAAAGCTTCGGACAGTGCAGATTAAACAAAGGCTAAATAGATTGTGACTCTTTCTGGATTGCAGCCAGATCGTACGTCGCGACCCTCCCGGGGAAGGTGGGGTTTACAAAACAAAGTAATAAATTGCGGAAACGAAATTAAAGGCCCCGCCAAAATAGTTGTCACAGAATATGTTCAGTCCTGCTTGTATATTTTTTGCGAGTTATGCCCTGTAATTTTCCCGCGTAGATCTATAGATAGAGAATGTCAGGATATAGATTATGGATTATAATCTATCTCTGTGTTAAACTGCACCCAGATCTGCCAGCCATTCTGATTTGATTGAGTAACTATTTTCATGCCATTAATCCATGCAGTCTTTCGCATTTAGGTATAATATTACATCATCATCATCATTAGCAACCTATTATCCCATACCATTATCATTGATAAGTGACGGATACCTACTCAAAATGTAAAGAAAAATTTTTTTTTTTTATTACCATAAGGAAGCACAATTAGCGGCCCGCCCTGATTGTAATAGCTTAAAAAAAGATTAGAACGGATACTCAAGAATTGAGATGTATTAAAAAAAAATTATAAAATTACTTAGTTCGGTCATTCATCCTTTCTCTCAACCAAGCGCACCCATAAATCTGCAGCTGGAGATTGAATTAGTATAAAGAAGCACAATTAGCATCCCGCGCTGACGGTAATGTATCCAAAACTAATGTACCGGAGAGATTATATTGACTACGTAACACCAAAAAGAAACCGGCCCTTAACAGTGATAAGTGTCGGATACTCAAAATGTAAGGAATATTCAATAAAAATTTAAAATATCTCCGTTCGGTCATTCACCCTTCCTCTCAACAGGGTAGTTCAATTGGCTAGGTACCAGGCACTCATAAATCTGCAGTAGAAGATCGAATTAGCATAAAAACACAATCAGTGGCCCGATCTGATTGTAAGAGTCTTTGACACCTATGTATCTAAGGTAATAGTATCTAAAAATAATGTACCAAAGAGATTGCGTTGACTACGAACCCTAAAAAAGAAACCGGCCCTTATCAGTGACAAGTATCGGATACTCAAATAGTACGAGTTGTGTTCAATAAAAATCTGAAATCACTCAGTTCGGTCATTCACCCTTCCTCTCAACAGGGTAGTTCAATTGGCTAGGTACCAGGCACTCATAAATCCGCAGCAGAAGATCGAATTAGCATAAAGAAGCACAATTAGCGGCCCGCGCTGACTATAATGGTTTCCAAAATTAATGTACCGGAGAGATTGCGGCGACCACCATTTATCAAAGGGAATTTCTTTTCCACTGGGCCGCGAAATTAGATACTGTTTACCTATTTCAAGAATTAGATAATAACGCTTTATTATGGTAAAGTGTTTTTACGTTAATTTTGATTAAATCTTTAGGTAATTACATACAGTTACACTATAACAGTATCTTGATGGAAAGGATTGCCACGAAACTAAATGTCTTACGACACAGGATATTATTTTGACTATCATCAATATCATCATAAGTTATAAAAAAGTTACGCTTTCTTGCTTGATTCTTCATTATCAGCTTACAGCTAAGTTCGAGGCTATACCTTGGCAAATTCGTTGATGACACTCCCATGATATGCGGGCGACGGGGGGAAAGGACTGTGTGGGTGTGAGGTCGTGCGCGCGGGGCATCGCTATCCCCCACCCGGCCCACGCGGACCATCGGGAGTGTTACGAACGAAAAGCTATAGCCTTCCGTTCTTATACGAGAGGGAGTATGCAGCTCAGACCCACCACGCTGCTCCAATGTGGGTTGGCGGGTTAAGTTTGATAATGTCTGATGTCTCTTGACGAACTATCAAACGATAATGATAATGACTGGAACCGGCTAAAAGTACTCTCAGGGTTGAGAGACATAGGACACACACACCATCCCAGACAGCGTAATTTTTTTTTTCTGAGAATTACTTGAATGAAAGATAAGCTTAATATTTCACAGTTCAGCCCAAGCATCGAACCTAGGACGTCATGATCTGAAACTAAATAAGCTAACTATTGGATTAACAAGGCATTTGCTGTCTCTCAAAGCCACCATAATCCACATTTTGTCCATAAATCTTTAGTTCAATTGTTACTTGTTAAGTCTGTTACCTACTGTGCTTCAGTGCAGTGGTGTGCACTTCATACATGCATTAAAGTACTGCATACCCTAAGAGTTGTCTTCTTAGTGCTTATTAAATACAGATTTTTCCAGTTTGCTTAATTTTATTACTAATGCATACCTTGATCGACAATCTTATGCACGCCACTGCCCAGTAAGCACAGTAGGTAACTGATCTAACTATGATGGAATATACAATACAATAACGAAGATCTAGCCAACACAGGCTCAACAAAAACGTGTGGATAAGCTGGTATATAAATAGAATTAAAAAAGATAATCTTTTCATTACCACAAATAGTTCTAGTGAAATGAGTTTTTATGCCAGAAGGACACTGCTGTCTAAGCACTTCTTAGTTTTATTGCTTTTAACCGAAACTAGACTTAACATCTCAAATAATAAAGTTCAAACTTGTTTAACACATATTCAGGATTTGTATTGATTTTATAAATGAAATTCATTGGTAAATTAAATCTTATTCAGCAAAGAATAAGGTACATTTTAGTGTAGAAACGGTTTAAGCGTTGCGTGCAATATATCACGCTTTAGTGATAAGCAGATGAACACACAGATTAATTTGAGTTACTGTTCCCTCAATTTCAAGCTTTTCACGGGAAAAGTGCTGCGGAAATGATGAAAATTGTGGTTGCTTTGACCGTTTAGAAATGTACAACTTCTTTCACACTGCGTGCCTCGTGTAGAAAAAGGTCATCATAGATTAATTAGTTTTTAGACGACGAGATGAATTCGTTGAACATTGAAATACTTTTTATTTCAAATAAGCTTATATTTATAAAATTAATTCATTCATTATCAACCCATATTCGGCTCAATGCTAAACTCGAGTCTCCTCTCAGAATGAGAAGGGTTAAGCCAATAGTCCACCACACCGGCCCAATGCGGATTGGCAGACTTCACACACGCAGAGAATTAATAAAATTCTCTGGTATGCAGGTTTCCTCACGTTGTTTTCCTTCACCGTTTGAAACACGTGATAGTTAATTTCTTAAACCCGGACCGGATTCGAACCCTCCGGAATCGGAGGCAGAGGTCATATCCACTGGGCTATCACGGCTAGTTTAATAAAATTAATTACTTTGGTCTTAATGACCAGTGACCAGCAGTGAATTGAACCGTGATTGTCCGTTTCCGGAGGGTGTGGGTTCGCATCCGGTTCGGGGCATGCACTTCCAACTTTTCATTTATGTGCAGTTTAAAAATTAAATATCACGTATCTCAAACGTTGAAGGAAAATCATCGTGAGGAAACCTGCATACTAATCCACATTGGGCCAGCGTGGTGGACTATTGGCCTAACCCCTCTTATTCTGAGAGGGAGATTTGTGCTCAATAGTGAGCCGAATATGGGTTTTCAATGATAAGGCTTATATTTATAAAATCAATTACTTTGGTCTTGGTAGTCCAATGGATAACCTATGAGACTTGAGGTTACCAGATCATGGGTTCGATTTCTAGGCCGCGCTATCAAATATTGTGTTTTTCTTTCATTTAAGTTATTCTCCTTAAAAATTCTCAGCTCAGAGTTGAAAAGTTAGTAGTGTCCCGGTAGTTATCATTTACCTGTGATGGCTAAAAAGTTTAAGATTATCCTCAAACCGCCAATCTGCCCTCTCTTAGCCCTAATTCGCACGAGAGTTTTTTCAACGGGCGTTAAAAAGCGATCAAATACAAAAAACACAGTTGTAAACACACAGTTGCAACACAGTTGTAAGTGTGTAGGTATATAAGTAAGTAGACAGCCTGAGGCGATGGAACATAACTTGTATTTATATCGGTGACCATAGACACAGGTTGTTTGAAGGTAGAAATAAACATGGCGGAAATACGACAAACAGTCTCCCGGATGAGCTCTACCGCGTAATTTCTACTATTACATACCATAGGAAACACACACCAAAAAAAGCACAGGAAAAACTAGCTATAATGTATGAGTGTAATATTACAGGTTCCGAGAAAATGTTATCAGCAATATTTTCAGATAAAACCCGTACGATAAGCGTATGAAAATGATATTCGCCCTCCGCTCTCCTAAAGGCGCGGACACATAGATAGGTTTGCCGCTGCGGTTAAACTCTTGCGTAGTTACAGTAGCTAATGGCATATAATATTATTAGCCTAATTTTATTGACACGTGTGGTTGCGATAGATATACTATACTTTAAACTATATGACGGTATATTTTATTTAGAAATCAATGCTATAGTTTTATCCTGTTAAATAGTTTTATCACGACAGGGACCAACAAACATGCCGTGCGACTCGAGCGCTCGCGTCGGTGGGATGTTTTGTCCCACCGTGCATCGCGGAGTGGGCGCTTAAGCGATTATTAACAATATTAATTGAATGGCTCGAGGCAGTTTGCAGTTATCTTTTATAAACCTCTATCTTCTATTAGGTACAAGGCTACAATTATATCTTCCAAATATGAAGATTCGGGTAATTATTCTACGTACACCCGCCGAAATTAAAAGAAAAACAAAATATATTTTAATTATATTGATAATATTTCTGATAACATGTAGTAACAGTTTATCACCAAGATATCCAAATTAAGGAGAAATATTTTTGTGTTCGCTTTAGTTTAATTTAGTACAAAATAATATTTCGTACCTATAAAATCCTAACACAGTCAAACTTTGTAGCGTAAAAAACCGTAGCACTGTGGTCTACGGTAGTCTAATTTTCTTGTTTATTCTACCACATAACATTGCAGCGTGTAGTAGTTGGGTAGAAGACCAAACACTGGACCTGCAAGAGACAATTTAATAAGAGTTAGCTCGTGTTGCAATTTGTTAGTATGCGTTATCTTATCACAGTGAGACGTCATAACGCCGTAGACCGCTGTAGCATACCTTAGAACGTCATATTATAGCGAAATGTCGCAGCGACGCGTTATGACAATGTGTATATGGCCTTATACCGGGCCCGCGAGGGACAATTTGTAAGTAGGTGAGTAGAATGAGCTCACGTCGCAACTTGTTAGTACGGTTTATCTTTGACAGCTACGGAATTGTGCCGCCAAGTGTCGAACGCGTCATTTTTACTTATGAGAGTATAGATGATTTTGACCAAAATGTATGTCAGTATGTTTTATTCATCTGCTAACAAATTAACTTCAAAACTTAATCCTCTTCCTATATCTTCCTACATCTTAGACTGCATCATCACTTACAATCAGGTGAGATTGTAGTCAAGGGCTAACTTGTATACAATTATAAAAAAAAAAAAAACATCTAGGCAAGAGATCTTGTGCTTTTTCACAAGTGCCACGACTGTCCTCTGAACATTGTTTGAATATGTAGTAAATACTTACTGTTATATTTATAAGGTGAATATTGTTTATATGATCTTCTAATATACAAAATTCTCGTGTCGCAGTGTTTGTCATCAAACTTCTCAGAAACGGCTTAGCTGGTTTTTATGACATTTTGTGTGCATATCGAAGAATCGCCCAACATCTATTTTTCATACCTGTAAATGGTGGTCAACCCCACTTTGATAATTGCACAATGAATAAGGCAAAACAACGTTTGCCAGGTCAGCTAGTAGACGATAAATATTAAAAAGCTTCAGTTTCAGCTCTTACATCATCCAACCCAGGTCTTGAATCCAGGAGTTCGTAAACTGAAACCACATAAACAAATCACTGGACCTATCAATCAGTCAGGCATGTTATTAAGATTTAGCAAAATATCTTATAACATATTTTTCCTTATAAGAAATATAGAAAAATACGCACAGTAAAATGATAAGCAGCGTAAAGAAGCCCGTAACGTAAAGTACGACGTAAATAACGGCCTCGCGTTACGGACGTACGTAATCCTATAAGTTATTTCCGGAAAATTTTTATCCCCGAAAATACTTTTCCGATATCGCCGTATTTCTTTCAAGACTGCGAGCGAAATAACTTGTGACGACCTTTGTTATCTCCTCCCCGCTTTGTCTGCGAAGATGTCAACTAAAGTGTGGGTGGTTTGATGAGAACATGTTTTTAACCAACTTCAAAAAAGGAGTTTATCAATTCGACCAGTATGTATATTGACAGAATTGCACAGTTTTTATATAATCAAATCAAATCAAAAATCAAAATTCATTTATTTCCAATAGGCTTAGTTTACAAGCTCTTTCGAAACGTCAGGTAATAATATTATACTTAATATAATGGTGATAATAATTATTCGAAAACTTAAAATTAAAGTTACGAGGGTTCCATGGATGGAATTCAGTTTTTCACAAATCCCGCGGGAACCATGGATTTTTCCGGGATGAAAGTAGCCTATGTGTTAAAACAAAGTAAAATCTATTTCCATTCCAAATTTCAGCCAAATCGTTTCAGTAGCTGCAGCGTAAAAGAGGAACAAACATACTTACACACTTACACACAAACTTTCGCCTTTATTATATTAGTGTGATAAATTGAAACTTAATATATTCTGTTTAAGTTTAATTAAGAAATTAATTAAATTAATGAAGTTTTAATTTATTTTAATTGTATTATTAATATTTGTATATGTTGCTATATGAATAAAGAATATTTTGACCGACTTAAAAAAAAGGAGGAAGGTTCTCAATTCGATGCGTATGTATTTCTTTTTATTATTTCGCTGCAAAGGCAGGCCAATCAATTTGTCTATTTACTTTTCTGTCTACGGTAAGAAATGACGTTGAAATATCACCATTAAAAATTGCTCATCTCACAATAAACGCCCATAAAACCAATAAAACGTCGAATAACGGATAATTGTGTCATAAAAAAATTACGATTTCATATAAAACACTTTCGAAGTAATCCATGAAATTGTATTGCTGATATTTTTCTGATATATTTTGCTCTGCTCTGTAGGTCCAGTGGTTATCCTATGCAGTTTACATGAAGTCCTGGGATCGAGTCGGGCTTTGAACTACTGAGCTTTTCTTTTCTGTAAGAATTTTTCAGTAAACGTTCTCAGCCCTTTTTAACCTACCCTTGAAACCGAAAACCACAGTCTAAACTTCAACAGTTGTCCACCGTTCTTACCAAGATCATGACGAATCATTTATAAATACTGCGTTCAATAGGCTATGTTCATAATTAACCCCATACGCCGTCAGCAATCACCCCAATTAGTATATGTTTTATTACAGTTCACCCTTTGGTGTTCGCAATTACCCCACTTTCCCCTATTAACAAATTTTAAGCTTTTATAGAATGAAGAAGGTCTGGCACTCACAGGTTTTCAATTAGTAAGTGTCTAAATAAAACTTACAACCAATGATATTAAATACTGTTAGATGTGCTAGCGCATGAAAAATGAGGCGCTCAAAAGAGGAAAATAGTCAACTCAATGTTAATTGTGGTCAACAACGTACGTTATTTAAACAAATAATACATAAATATCGTCTAGAATGTAGATTCAGGAAGTGTAAAAACTATATATACATAAATATATACATAATGGAATTAAAGACAAAATTGTGTTGTATTATTCGAATATCTTTTTGCGGTGATTTCGTAGGGCCGTAACCGATCTACAGTATAAAATTATGATTGCTTACAATACTAAACAAAATACCAAGTAATTAAACTACTCCTTTGTCCAAGGCACTTACAACAAAATTACCATAAAGTACAAAATTCGGTATAACTTCTACAGCTAATGATAATGGACCGAAATTAATGTACCGAAGAGAGGGATGGTGTGTGGGGGGATTTATTACCATACGACAGAGGGGAGAAGATGGCGTTGGCTAAGCTCTTTTAAAAGATATTAAAATCATATTACTATAGTGGACACAACTAAATACATAATTGGTAGTTATTGTCCTCATTTTTAGCAGACTCAAAAGTGATTACAAAAATAAGAATGTTGAATAAAGGTTATGATTATTCACAACATTTGTCAGGACAACTTAATTAACAAATCAAACTGTAACCAAAAAAGAGCCTAGAATGGCAGAGAATGACCTTGAGTGAAATCACGTACTTGCGAACGATGTATGTAGGGTTAAAGGATCCTTTGACTGTATACAAACACTCCCCTTTTCCACTCAAGTCACTCTTCCCGCCTATCCCAAGTAACCCATAAAGAATTACACAACAAGAGATGTGGACGGCTCAAACGCCACGAGCACACTGAAGTCGACACTAGATCGAGCGACGTCACTGTCACAGACTACTATTTCCTACACTATTTATTAACAACATGTAAATTTAAAAGGGGCAAACGCGGCGATAACATTTCGAACAAAGTATGATTCACAACATTTGTCAGGACAACTTAATTAACAAATCAAACTGTAACCAAAATAAGCCTAGAATGGCAGAGAATGACCTTGAGTGAAATCACGCACTTGTGAACGTTGTGTGTAGGATTAAAGGCGCCTTTGACTGTTAACAAACACTCCCCTTTTCCAGTCACCTAACGGTAAGTGATGATGCAATCTTCGATAGAAGCGGGCTAACTTGTTGAATGAAAATTCATACTCTACCGGAAATCTAAATCGCTTGGTGGTACATCTTTGCCGTAACTTTGGTAACTAGCCACGGGCGTAGCCTCCCACCAGCCAGCCCTTCAGTCGCAACAACAAAACGTTATTAGTACAAAGTGTAGTCAAATTTGACGTCACAAATGCATTTTCTGACTTCTCTATGACACAATATCAAATTAAGGAGTGTGCTACAATGCAGAAACCCCTGTTGTTGGTAAGGAAACCCTTAGACCGCGGTTCCGGAGCAAAGCAATGCTTTGTGTAAATCGCCAACTTTGCCCAAGTTTAACTCGGCTTGCCCATTGTCTGCCGTCTTACCCAACATTTTGTGCAATACATTATAGCTTGTGCTAACTTGAGTTCTTGATATTTGATTGGATCAGATTTTATATTTGTAGCAGGCATAGGCATCGGTTGTGTTACCACCTACCGGCAAAGTCGTACCGCCAAGCGATTTAGCATATCGGTACGATGTCGCGTAGAAAACGTAAGGAGTATGGATTTTCAATGTATTCCTACAAGTTAGTGCTCCACGAAGTGATTGTTTTCTACTTATCATTATTTAGCGCGTGGCACGCTTGTGTGCCACTTCGCCAGATGTGGCACACAAGCGTGGTGTACGGGCTTGGCGCGAAGAGTTCGCTTGCCGCTAACTCGGCACGTAATATATCCTATATAAATCCTATGATATTCTTCTAGGTATGTTTCTAGCATCAATCTACGGGTGATTGTTTTCTACTTAATCGGCACGTTGTGCGGCACGCGTGTGTGCCACTTCGCCAGACGTACGGGCGCGGGCGCGGAGCGGGGACGCGAGTCACAAAGTGCCGCCAACTCGACACGTAATACATTTTCCATGAGCGAGATCCGACAACTTTTACAACTTGTATAAATAAACGTAAATACACCATTGATATACAGTAATGAAGACATTTTATAAAAAATAAACTATAGAAAAACTTTATTTGGTTAATATTTATATAATTTAAATGTTTGTCCATTATTTCAAGACAACAGTATAGTTGACGTACGAAACAGATGGCTGAAGTTAAGTGAAAAAGGTAATGGTTTAGGTATTAAGTAGACTGTACTTTACGGTTATATTCGCAATTACTATACGGTTTTTTAGCGGTTTTCATAGATCTGTAGGGTTTAACTTGCAGCAAGATATATTGTTTCATCGAGAGTGGACATTTAATAATGAAGATTTAATAACTGATTAGGTAAATGAACTGTATATCTTAATATTTCTATATCATGAATATAAAAGTAAAATTCGTCAAGGAAGTTTCAACGCGCGCTCCCTGGGAGCGGATCTCGCTTCAGACGCTAACTTATCCTGTCCCCTTAGCACGAGATACTACCATATCGAAAACGAACATAGTTTTACGTTAAAAAAATAACGAAAAGAAGATTAAGTTGAATTATTACAAGCACCTTCAATATACTAAAAAAATATATTCAAATTTTTACTAGTTTAGTATTTTTGCTACTATAGCAAATAAATTACGATTGATACACATTAAAGGATGCAAATTTATAAAAAGTTAAAATGAGTAATATTTATTAGTAAGAGTAGAAGATCTTTTAGTGGGTGGTAACGTATTCGGAGATATATGCTTCATTTTTAGCATTTGACGGCCTTCGTGGCACAGTGGTATGCGCGGTGGATTTATTGACGGAGGTCCTGGGTTCGATCCCCGGCTAGGACGATTGAAGTTTTTCTTAATTGGTCTAGGTCTAGCTGGCGGGAGGCTTCGGCTGTGGCTAGTTACCACCCTATAGACAAAGACGTACCGACAAGCGATTTAGCGTACCGGTACGATGTCGTGTAGAAACCGAAAGGAGTGTGGATTTTCATCCCCCTCCTAACATGTTAGCCCGCTTCCATCTTAGATTACATCATCACTTACCATCAGGTGAGATTGTAGTCAAGGGCTAACTTAAAAATGAAATAAAAAAAATTAGTGAACAATCGGCAAAAATTTATAGGACGTGTTCTTTGCGTGCTTTGTGAAGTGTTGAGTATGTTTAAAGGCGATATTATATCATCAGATGAGCTATTATAACATGAAATAATCTCTATGTATAACATTTTTTTATTCCAAAAATCAAAATGTCAATTCCTATTGTTGTATTAAAATTTATTAAAAGACTAAGATAGATGGAAGTAGAGTATCTATGTGCCTCTTAGACCGAGAAACATTACTAAAAAGTTCATTTTGTATTTATATACTTCCATGTTTCTGAATAACACAATTTATAAAGTAATTCGTACTAGAGGCAATGTACCCGTGTGTAAATCATATCGCAGCTGATGATATTGGGGGGGAGGGAAAAGTTTTCGGAAAACATACTAAAAGAAGTTTACGGAAAAATTACTGAAATAAATTTTCCCCTATCAGAAAGAAAAGGCGTGTGGGTTATAAATTTAACTTGTGTTTATTTTTTTACTTCCTATTTTATATACCTAGCGAAAAACCCCGAGGTATCAACTGCTTAGTTTCCGTTTCCTGTAGTAATACAAAGATACAATAAAGTTACAGTCTTTGTTGCTCACTGATAACCTCGCTTTTCAGTGGTGATTTTTTTAATTTAGGCGTAAAAGCGTAACAGTCAAACTAACACTCGCTTTTATATGTCAAAATATTAATAAGAACAATTTATTTACACGATACCAAAACATAAACAAGCTTGTAAAAAGTTTTTGTCTGTCTGTCTGCCCAGGCTAATCTTTGGAAATGCTGAACGCATTTTAATATGACTATAGCTAAAAGATAGAGGAAGTTACTTTTTTTTTTGAAAAATTCATGGAAATTTCACGTGATCGTCCGCTAGTTGTTAACACGCTTTTATTTATATTATATATATATTATATTATTTATATATTAGCTTCTTATATTAGCTTTTATATATATTAGCTTCACTTGTAACTATGTACGTAAGAAAATCAAATCTTGGAATCTTAATTTGACCCACTGTCCGTTCTTCGATTAGGATTAAATTTTGCACACGCTCTGAGTTCTGATAACTAGCTAAGAAACGTCATAACAAATTCAATATGGCGGCCTGTCCAAGATGGCGGACTGGCTGTTGGAAATCAACCCCAATGATATGGATATCAAATGAAAGGGTTTTCTGCCAGGAATACGACAAAAAATAGGCACGTGACTTAAACATAATATTTGTAATTTTTAGTGCGTGCTAAAAGCTTTTTTTTTAGTTTTTTAAACTATTTAAAGTTATATAAATATAATTTCACTTACAACCATACCCTCAGTTACTAACGGGGTCATACGTAAAATACGAAATAATGATATTCCCTAGCTAAAGGAATATATAAATAGTCACAGCACTTATCTCTCTGGCGAGCTCTAATATAAAATCAAATTGTCTTCTCATGAAACAAATTTAAATTCCTTTCACTTGAAGTAAAGCCTACCTTCAAATGTAGATACTTAAGTAGTATAAAATAATTTATTTATTTGAACATTCCTAGATTAGGTTAATTCATGATTGAAAACTTTTATAGAGCGTATGAAAATCAAATCTGACTTTTAAATAGCCACTTTTACTTGTTTGGAAAGTTATACTGAAATGAAAGACTTAATAATATATTATGTACTTTATGTAGGAGTTATTTCTATCTGTTGACCGCGTGGTTAGCCTTTGATAATGCAGTACCGCGTTCTTGAGTCGGGTTTTTAAATATTGAGCTTTTCTTTTTTGACGGCCTCTGCGCAGTGGTAGGCGCGGTGGATTTACAAGACGAAGGTCTTGGGTTCGATCTGCTGCGCCGATTGAGATTTTCTTAATTGGAATAAAAAGAAAAGCCACCACCACCACACCACCAATTTCCAACTCCTAGGAATTGGAAGTTGGTGGTGTTACACCCTGTACCTTAGAGATCACGATAAGCACAATAATAAGTCGTTACCGGTTGAAAAATTTCTTTAGTGATCGAAAAAGTGTTCTCCATCTGACCGCCAAACTTCAGTTTGATGAGGGCACCTGATGATGATGATTATTAAAATACACATCAAATCAACTGAGAAATGTCATCTATCTACTGTATGATATCCACGAAGGGTTGTCAATAGGCACTGGATGACATTTGTTTTATAGAATCTCAATTTCGTATATATCAACTAAAATACATCAAAGTTAGTGAGTTATCCTGCAGATCTGACGTGATAGTTAAAGAATTAAACATGATCATTAGCAACCCACAGCGAAGCAGCGTGGTAGATCTACTAAGTTCCTCATTCCCGGTTTTATTAAGGCCTATTTATAGGGAGGCCTGTCCCTGTTAGTGGCCATTAAAATAATTCACGATGATAAGGAGTTGAAAGTGGAAAAATAATATACACTTAAATAGTAATACTAACATTTATCAAGTCGGTAACTAAGCGAGGTAAATTGGCAATGGATGTTTGTGACGTCACAACAATTTATTTCATGTACAGCGTGCTCTTAAACTTGAACCGAAACTCGGCTCATGAAAAATGGATGATCTCTGAACGCACTTTGTAAGTTTTCGCCGTAATCTATCTCGCTCTTGACGTTTGGTCTGTATTTATTAGGGTTCCGTGCTCAAAGTAAATATAGAAATAGTTGTTCTTTGATTTTATTATATATTAAAGTTTTTAATTAATTTGCTCTATTTTTCATAAAATAGAAAAAAAACGTATTATGGCGCTCGTTACAATGCCTTATAGATAGTTACTTTTTTAAGTGTCTGATGTCTCAACCACTTGGGCATGTTTAGAACAAAACCCAATTATCGCAAGCATGAAGAAAACATTACTATTATGTGTAGATAGCACAAAATTGGAAAAGATTTGTGTGGACCAAATCATGTTACTTACATTAGGACGGTTTTTTCACATGTTACAGTTTACAGATGTTAGAGTATATAGTATACAAGCCAACGACCCGCCGATTTATCCGCATAATTCCCGTTCCCGTGATAATACGGGGATAAAATAAAGCCTATGACACTCACAAAAAATGCGGGCGGTTCTAGTTGCAAAATTGGTTTAGTAGATCGAGAGATTACCTACAGTACCACAAACTTTGCATCTTTATAATATTAGTATAAATATTTGTTCTCTATTTTATTATATTATTAAATAATAACAAATAAGTTGTCAGTTGACAAACTTTCGACTTTTCTAATATAACGAAAGTCCAGCTATCCCAGTCTGTTAAACCCTTCGTTTATTGAAATTTGGGTCCTTTCAATGTACAATACTATTAATACTAGAATTGATTTCAATTAAATAACGCTACGGAACCTTTCAAGCTCGTGTGGACTCTAACTCCATCGTACAGTTTGACAAATGTGTGGTGTGACAGAGAACTATTTGCTGAGCGCTGCGAACATAAATATACTACCTACTTACGTAGTTTTTTCTGTACAACATAAATTTTAGTGGATTTTAGTAAACTTTGTAGTAAAGCGAGAGCATATTTTATTTTGAAATCTGAGAGTAATGTCATATCATATCTTATTTCTTTTGTTTTTCATTAATTCATAAAAGTAAGTACTGTATTCGAAATGTATGTATGTCTGTAATTTTCTCAAAAACTGGTGTTTCCTTGACCTCTTGGATATTTCTCATAAAAGCACTGTAAATTCCATAGTATTCTATTGCATTTACCTATGATAGGACCCATGGTATATTATTCTTTGCAGTAAGTGAAAAACAATACATGGTAAAACACGATTTACCAGCCCTGCCCTTTAATCTCACTGGCATGTCAGGGTACAGCAATGCTTCCTGGGGGTATAAATCAGCATAAGTCCTCTCATCAGGGTTGCCTGGTAGAGATTGCTTATAGTAATAAGGCCGCCTTTGCATGCTAGGTAAGTTTAAGTTTTTCGTTTTATTAATGTTTATTTATTATTGTGTTTTTGTGTGCATTATAGTATTTTTTCTTCTTCTTCTTTTTCATTCCAGTTGTATCATATTATATCTATACATTTATCTCAGTACTTCTATTACTGAAACTACGTCCCGGCGTCTCTGGTTCTTTGAATTTATTACTACAAAAATGTCAGTTATAAATTTCAAACCGTCAGCCAGTGACCACAAAAACTCCGTCGGTAATTTGTAATACAGATTTCCAATTCGCACAGACTCCAGTCACCCGATCGATGGACAAAAGATAAAAGATAGAAGTAATAAAGCGGACCCGCTGTCAGCAATACCGACCGACCACTTTGACCACTGCCTACTCGTGCGTGGTACGAGTCATAAGCGCAGCGGGTAGCGATTACGTTTTATAAGCGTTATTGGACTACATATACCAACTATTCGCATTGTTTGCAAAACTACTGCTTTGTTGAGACAATATACTTAAATTAATTGATGCTTAAGTATAGTTATAGTTATTAATTTCAAGAAAATTAATTATTAAAGCTTTGTCCATGTCTATGAATATAGAGGGATGGCTTTATCGATATTTGGAATACACGGCTCATAAGCGCAGCGAGTAGCGATTACGTTTTATAAGCGTTAATCGAGTACATACACAAACTATTCGAATTGTTTACAAAACTTGTGTTTTGTTGAGACAATATACTTAAATAATAGGTTAGTCCTTTCAAGAAAATTTACTTAATTAAATCTTTGTCCTTGCTTATGGATATGGGGGTATGGCTTTATCCATATTTGGAATACACGGCTGACTATTCGTGTTCATGAAATAGTGTTTATTTATGGAGAACAAGGTAACATACAATTACAGGTACTTTCATAAAGAGCTTAAACTAATATGTATGCTTATGTTTATATTACAGTAAAAGCTCATTATTCGCGGGTGAAATGTTTTCTAAATGTGTCGCGAATACATAAACCGTGAATATGGAATAGTATTTTATATGGGATTATAAGAGATACGTTCTTGGGTGACAAAATAAAAAACAAATATATAAAGAAAAACAATTAATTGAAGTTATTGATTAACTCTTATCTTCAGTCTTAGACAATGGTTTGAAGAATTTTGAATTTTTTTCTTGCTTGACATTTTTTAAAACCTTCTTATTCAGGGTGATTTTAAGCAGTGGCATTCTTAAACCATCCATTCACAATTTCGGCAATAGGTATTTGCAAGTTGAAGTTTAAATTTGCAGATTTTCCGTCAGTTTCGTCAGTCATATCCACGAATAACGAAATATTTAGCCGCGAATATAGGAATTGGGATGCAATTTTTCAATTCGCGAATAGTGAAAATGTGAATAAAGGAAGCGTGAATAAGTAGCTTTTACTGTATATGCCTTGTTTCTTCTATTTCCTTTTTACTCAAAAATTTAGCGCAATGCTCAAAAATATAGTGCTAGGTTAACCACGAGACTTAATAGATAGACAATTATGATAGAGTGATTGTCTGTTTGCAAAAATGTCATGTGAAAAATCTGAGTTATGTCGACCATAAGACTTTATACTAACTACTGTGCAATGAATACCCAGAATAAAGCTCAAATTATTATAAAAAACAAGGTCAGCCAACGTAAAAATAACTATTTGTACACCGGAATCCACGTGAGCTTGCAACAAAGGGCAGTGAAAAATAGCGCAGCAAAATATACATTTCTGATATTAAACAAAGACATATTCTATAATAAAAGTAGGAAACGAGTGTTTGCACGTTATATACAAATTCTTGAAAACTGAATGGCAGTAATAAAAAATAAAAAAACACAGTAGACCTGTCTTTTCACGGTAGCCTCAAATATATTAACTTTACTCGATTACTCGATATTCATGCGAATTTATTGAATATTACTATAATTCATCATCATCATCCCATATTTGGCTCACTGTTAAGCATGAGTCTCCTCTCAGAAATGAAAAGGGTTAGGCGTTAATCCACCACGCTGGCCCAATGCGGATTGGCAGACTTAAGAATATCAGGTGTGCAGGTTTCCTCGCGATGTTTTTCCTTCACCGTTTGAGACACATGATATTTAATTTCTTAAAATGTACGCAACTGAAAAGTTGGAGGTGCATGCCCTAGATCGGATTACAACCTAGACCCTCCGAATCGAAGGCAGAGGTCATCCTCTAGCATGGTGTAGTATTCGTAAAACCAACTGAACAAAGCGACGTTTACGTTTTCCAAAACTAAAGTATTCTCAAGATGTGTTCATTCTGCAAAGTTAATATGTGACTATTTTAGAATTTAAACTATCGTGAGTGTTATTCATATTAATTGATTTAGCGATGCAAGAACCAACCCATGACTAAGGGCCCCGTATGGGTTCGAAACTAGTCGGGCATACTCCGACCTAATCTCGTGAGTTTTAGCCGTATTTCATAATCAATTCGTCGTTATTTGCTTGCATCAATTATTTATTATTTGTGATGAGCTTTTGCAAAGAAATATTTGCTTCTATTCAATGTGAGAGGGAACGAATCCACGCGGACGAAGTCGCGTTCGTTCTTTAGTATGGAATGGGATTTGTGTAACATGGTAAACTGCGCAGCGGTATTGTGGAACACTACTAAAGACATACAAAGACACATCAGCATAGAATGTTCCCGCAGCGGTGCTACTATGTTGCTACTATTTTGATACTATGTTGCTACTACGATGCAGGTAGTGGCTGTTGTCTGCACAGCCATATAAATGGCTAACTTTAACAATAGTTTTACGATGGTCCAAAATATAAGCGGAGCGATTTATAAAAGATAATATTAATTTATAATTATTTTATATCTATATCTAAACTAATACATAAAGCTGAAGAGTTTGTTTGATGGAATGCACTAATCTCAGGCACTACTGTTCCGATTTGAAAAATTATTTCAGTGTTAGATAGCCCGTTTATCGAGGTAAGCTATAGGCTCTATATAATATATATTATCCCCATACTCCTACGGGAACTGGAGCCACGCGGGTGAAACCGCGCGGGGTCATCTAGTGATGATATAAATTTTGATGTAAAACATCTAATGTGGCTGGTCGGATAGGCTGTTGGCCTGATAACCTGGTCATCACTGTCGCCACGCTATTCCTATCTACATACGAGTTTAAACTAATATAAATATTTCACATCTACCAAGCGTCTCGCTACGGCCTTCGTATTCAATACTAATAGTTAGTTGTTAATAGGAAAAGATGGTTATGTGATGAAAAGCACCTCGCAGATTCATAATCCTACGATTTACATAGGCGTAGGTGTTAAACTATGAATATATGGAAGGATTTTCCAGCTTCCGATGACGAATCATAAAGCCAAGACCAAAGAGGCAAATTCGTATGTATGTTTGTATGTTTGCTATGCTTACTGTTTCCGAGGGATGGAGAAAACATGCGTTGACACTTTTTTCTTCTCTTTATTTTTGGTCTACCAACAGACGTACAATTATTACAATAATTAAACATAAATTTTAGAAGCGCAAAGATAAAATGCAGGAAAGTCCGCGGTAAATTCTTTGAATTACTGGAACATAATATTTAACAAAAATAATAAATAAATAAATAGTAATTTATTTTATTCAATAATAACTTATACTTAAAACTAATAATAATAAAAATAAAATTAAAGAAAAATGCAATTTATTTTATATTTTGAAGTATTACAAGTAGTTATTATTATTTTTGAAAATTGACAGTAAGTTCAAAGCTTGCACCCTACCCTAGTTCGAGCAAGTCGGGCGCAACAAAAGAAGTCTGTTCATTTGATTCGGACGGCGGCGGCGAAGTTGCTTAGCGGATTTCAGCTTCTCGTGTAGTTACTAGTTAACAGTTGCGGAACACCCTGTATAATCCTATACAGTATTATGTGTTGACTATAAAGAAGCCTTCTTTTATATTTCTCATTTAACGACATAATATGGAAACACTAGCGACTGCCCGCGAATTGGTTCGCATGGAATTCAGTTTTTTACAAATCCCGCAGGAACCATGGGCTTTTCCGGGATGAAAGTAGCCTAGGGTAGAATCTATTTCTATTCCAAATTCCAGCCAAATCGCTTCAGTAGCCGCTGCACAAAGGAGGAACAAGTAAACACACTTACACACACACTTACACACAAACTTTCGTATTTATATATTAATGTGATATATTAGTTATATATTAGTGTGATGTGATGTGATACTGTGATGTCACAATAAACTTATAATTAATTAATTAAATAAATTGCTATACTATAATGTTACAAAGAGATAAAGTTTGTGATGTTGTAGAGGGTAATTAATATCTGGATTTCCTGAACCGATTGTCAAAATTCTTTAACCAATAGAAAGCCACGTCTTTTGTGAGTATCATAACGAACGGCAAATGTTGTGTAAAGCGAAGGTACTATTATAGATAGGTCAAAAAATATACGTTACTGAAAACCTATACTATTATAAAGCTGAAGAGTTTGTTTGTTTGTTTGATTGAACGCGCTAATCTAAGGAACTACTGGTCCGATTTGAAAATTTCTTTCAGTGTTAGATAGCCCATTTATCGAGGAAGGCTATAGGCTATACATTATCCCCATATTCTAACGAGAACGGGAACCACGCGGGTGAAACCGCGTGGCGTGAGCTGGTAAAAAACTAAAATCCACGCAGATGAAGATTAGCGTCTGCTAGCTGATAAATCTTAACCAATATTGTTTATGCGAATATGTTTATTTTCGTAACGAACAAGATCGTTACGTTTACGTATCTCGCCTATTAAAATGACAATTATGAAATCAAGGGTACACAAAGGAACAGAATGAAAAAGAAATTAGAATAGAGTAGGTACAGTTGTCGAGATTATTTTTAAGTTTTAGCAAAAGTCGCGAGAACTAACTAGTGAATAAATAACAAAAATGTCAGCCTGTATAACACGTTACGTACGAGACACGGACCTTGTTAAAAACTTTAACTTGGACCGTTTCAACGTTAAAGGTTGAGATCTTTTAAGCCGAGATTCATTTTCTACTTTGTTTTAACATGTAATGTCTGTTAGAGTACAATATATATGTGGCCACAGTCAATATAAACATAAGGTATAAATAATTAATATAATTAAATCAATAAGCAAACCAATATAACTACATGTATAGAATAAGTGTTTATACATCATTTTATGTTCCGCGGTTACGGCCTAGAAAATAAGCACATTCTATTAAATTAATCTTATTAATTGTATAGAATCACTTAGTTTATAAGATCTTAAGTATTGTAAATATTTATGTCATTATAGTATAATACACAACCAAGTACACTCCGTGGTTTCATTTATACCAAAACACGCAAGGTTGGTCTGCCCGAAGACCAATCGTAATAATATACTTATAGGGAATTGTTTTGAAATTACCTTCACTGGCTGTGTATATAGATCTTCGACATGAGTTGGCATCAGTTATGTAGCTGCCGCTCATGACAGTGGACCTCTGCAAATTACTAGTGCTGTCTCTCTTTTAAGCTATTCATCATCATCATATCAGCCGATGAACGTCCACTGCAGGACATAGGCCTTTTGTAGGAACTTCCAAACATCACGATACTGCCCCCTGCATCCAGCGAATCCCTGCGACTCGCTTGATATCGTCAGTCCACCTGGTGGTGGTGGTGGGCGGTCGACCAACACTGCGCTTACTAGTGCGGGGTCGCCAATCCAGCACCTTGAGATCCCAACGTCCATCGGCTCTTTGAACTATGTGCTCCGCCTATTGCCACTTCAGCTTCGCAACTCGTTGAGCTATGTCGTGCGTGTTGCCAGTGATGACCCATGGTTCCGAGACTTGGTCGCTACATAATCGTGTCGCTAAAGTTAGCTTTACCGTTTTCTATATTGTTATTAATATAGTCACTAGTCTCTACAAACAGACAAACTTGACATTTCAAAAATGCTTGCGAATTAGGACTTTAAAATTAATATTTTTAAATGTGAATTTTAATTTCAAATTGTGGTGGTGTGTCACCACCAGCTTTTCATTTCCGAACTGAGAAATTTTATTGAAAACTATAAGGAAGCAAGAGAAAATCAGTACCAGACTCAGGATTCGAACTTAACACGTCACGATTGCAAGTCACACAATGCTAGTTACTCGTAGTCATAGTAATAGGCTAACCAAGCAACGAAACAGTCTTACTTCTAAATAAATACAAATTAGAGTTTTTCTTTTTACTTTGTTCTTGATTCTTGAACAAAGCGTTAATGTGGAAACTTTGTATAGTCCGCCGGGAACGGGATGTTCGTCTTCAGGTGCTATTGTGTGTAGTGTTTGTCGTGTTTACAAGCTATGCTGGCGCGTGTAAAGCTGCTCTAGCTTTACACGCGCCAGCATAGCTGCAGTTGTTTACGCTGCTTGTGTTTGTCTTGTGAGAACGAATTGTTACAATACAAACAAGCTACAATTGTGCTAATCCTTTTTCATTTATAAACTAGCTGACGTCGCGCGGTTTCACCCGCGTGGTTCCCGTCCCCGTAGGAATACAGGGATAAAATATAGCCTATAGCCTTCCTCGATAAATAGGCTATCTAACACTGAAAGAATTTTTCAAATCGGACAAGTAGTTCCTGACAATTCAATCAAACAAACAAACTGTTCAGCTTTATAATATTAGTATAGATTTATCATGGGAATAATAAAGGGTTCCGCTTATGCTGTGTTCAGATGACCTATTCACTAACTCTGGTCTATTAGCTATCTAATATAATTAACGTCAAATCAATAACAACCACACTGGTTAGTAATTTTAATCAGTTACCGATAAATTAATAGTGAATACGAAACGTGAGTTAGGAATTACTTGCAATATTTAGTTTATAAATTTCATGTTTATCTAGTAAAATTACTCAAACGATAATAGTGTACATGGTCTGTAGAATACGGTTGTCGATTACCTACAGGCATATATGAAACTTTATGGACTGAGAGCTTGCAATAGCATATTATCTAGACAATTATAAAATGGGTTATTCGTCTTCTGCATGTGCTATTGTGTTGTAGTGTTTGTCGTGTTTACAAGCTTTAGAGCTGCTTTACACGCGTCAGCATAGCTAGCATAGCTGCAGTTGTTTACGTTTGTTGTTGTTGTTGTGCTTGTGTTTGTCTTGTGTGAACGAAATGTTACAATTTAAACATGCTATAACAGCTCTAATCCTATTTTATCTATACTAATATTTTAAAGATAAAGTTTGTGGGGTAATCTGGAGATCTACTGAAACAATTGAAATTCTTTTACCAATATTAAGCTACGTTATTTGTGAGTGTCATCTATACTAATATTATAAAGTGTAAGGGCAGTCTCTAGATCTAAGCCTAATTTGAAATTTCTTTTACCACTAGAAAACCACGTTATTTGTGAGTATCACAGGCTATATTATTTTATTACCGTATTCTTATGGAACCGAAACCACGCGATCGAAACCGCAGGATTTCCGCTAGTAATGTATTTGTACCAGTGATTGAAAACTTACTAATAAATTAGTAACATCACTTTATCACTCTAGTAGCAGAAAAACATTTATGAGGTCGAGAAATACGTTTTAATAACATGATCTCGGAAGCAATCTCAGACCTGCCATTGCCATAAGCCGGAACAATAATTTAAAAAAACATTTTATAGACTCGAGTGAACTATACCACCTACAACGTGGGTATGTATCTTCAAGTCAAGAGTGAATACAGACAATAGACGCGTTCCACTAAAGGCTGCGTCATCGCTTATCATCAGGCATGATTACAGCCAAGCGCTGTCTATCCATCCATCCATCCATCTATCTATCTATCTATCTACCTATCTATCTATCTGTCTGTCTGTCTATCTATCTATCTGTCTATCTATCTAGCAATCTATCTGTCTGTCTGTCTGTATGTCTGACTGTCTGTCTATCTATCTATAAATCTATCTATACAATGCAAAAGAAGAAAACCTATTTGGAAACTAAGTTACAATGCACCTGTAATATGCTGGAGCAAAAATTAAAAAAAAAAAAAACATTTTAGAGACTCTAGTGAAATATACCTACCACCTACAAAATGGGTAACTATGTATCTTTAAATCAAGAATGACTAGGCAAAACTTCTAGGCGAGTAGTACTTCTACGGACGAGCGAACCTGACGTTTCAAAAGCTAAGCCTACTTAGACCCGAGTTCTTTTTTTTAGCAATTTATTTATTATCTATATCAGCATTGCCAACTTGCGAGGAATTCCCCAAATGCCGGGAATTTTTTGGGGGATTGAGATAATTATGTTCTTGCCCCAATTTGGGGAGTTTCCGCTTCGATTTGTAGGGATTTAGAGAAATACGTATTGACAACACCGAACAAAACATAGCCTGCAAATATATTCTGTCAAAGACGTCTTAACCGAAGAATAACCGGGGTATGCAAGCTCGGTTAAGATAACCGCCCGTTTTACGTCCTTAACCGGCTGTGGTGGTAACTTATTTAAACAGTTGATTATATTTAATCGAATGTCGGTGAACTCAAATCTTAATATACCCAAAAGAAAATTGTAATTTTGAGTTTTGGACTCTTTTACTGCTGAGTTAGTTGAATAATAATAACAAAATATGTATACCCGACGCATTAAAACCGATCGGTTTATGTCTGCGGAACAAGAATAAAGTTTTTCCGATATTGTATAATAAATCCAATTTAAAAAGCTCCTTTATAACCGCACAAAAGTTACTAAAAATACATTTATGGAAAATTCTCTCTATGAAACGAATAATTTATAAAACACAGAAGCGCTCTGCAAAAATACCAGTTCAATTTTAGTTTACGCACACTACCGACCTGATGCTTGGATAATTGTCTTGTTATTCGTATCTTTTTCAACTAGTCATTTAAACTTATAGCATCAATTGCTCAACGGTAAGACCGGTCGGACTCTTGCGGTGGTGGTTCGATCCTCGCCCTGTTGGACTATTCTGGTACCTACTCCTAATACAGATTTTCCCGACTACTTGGAGACGAATGGGAATATTGGTCATATTAAAAAAAAGATTTAGCAAATATTCTATTTTTTATATAAAAAAAAATCAATTGTGGACTACTTCACCTTGAAGTATATCATTGTCAATAATATTCTAGTCAAACTATTAGAAATTATTATTAATTATAGTTTGGCTAGGAGTTTTTAGGCAATCAACTCGCAGTACATTTTAAACATACCTAACTATAAAAGTCGAATATACTTTTAATCAAATGAACTCTATAAAAGCTGCTGAAAATTGTTATTACTGATGGCTTACAGTGCTTTGCGAGGCACCGGCAGTGTGACGAATTTCTCAACTTCGGGCAGGGAATATTTTACTGAAAATTCCTTATAATAAAGAAAAGCCTAGTACTTAGCCCGATCCAGAACTCGAACTCATCTTGTGATCCAAAGAAACTTAAGTTTAACTACTGGACTAAAGAGGCTGTCAAGTAAAATTGTGAAAAACTGGGCCTTAAAATCTGAAGCAAGTTCATTACTTACTGACTAAATAAGAATAAAGATAATACGTATGGTAAATGTTTTTTTTATCGTGCAATAAATGAAGAACATAACCTAACTTATCTTAATAGCTATACAAATCATGCCCACATGGAAATTAGTTACCTTTCTATAACCACCACGGCTAGTTGCCTCGACAGGTGACAGAAGGGCTGGCTCATTTTTTGCGCCAAAGATCAGTCCGGCTCTCCAGCGCGGAAATGCAGCCAGTATTCTTGCCACCACACGTAGGCATGATTTGTGTAAGATAAGTTAGCTTAAATTCCTCATTGTATTCTTTCTCAAAATTTAAATAATATTTTAAAAAAAAAATATTTTTAAAAAAATATTTTATTTTGTTCAATCAGTGAATAACGAACTTGCTATAGATTCCTTGTATTCTTTCTCAATAAAAAAAAAATATTATTAAATAAAATCAATGCCTTGAGTAGGTATGATTAGAGTCTTAGATAAAAACGACAAGACAAATTGCTGTATCGCAGTCGATAATGTGAGCGCGTTCTAAAGTTACTGAATTGTAAAAACCACTGTATAGCGATGCGGCTATCAAACTTTATTTTATGCTTTTCACAGTTCTGTTCTGACACGAATAGCTTACTATTTTACAAGTCAAATAAGCTAAAAATTCATAAAAATACCTACACAAGTGGGACCGTAAAGTGGGCTTTTGTAGAAAACAAAAACAGTTTAATATACGAACAGTTAAATAATCATAACAGACCTTCACACTAGCGTTGGGCGTTCGTTAACAGCAGCGCAGAAAACGCTACGAGCATCTTACCATAATGCAGCGTATTACCGTTACCGTTGCCGATGTCGGTTTTCCAGCTAGTGCGAGGCTTCGGCCGTGGTTATTTGGTTATCAACCCATATTCGGCTCACTGCTGAGCTCGAGTCTCCTCTCAGAATGAGAGTAGTTAGGCCAAGTCCACCACGCTGGCCCAAAGCGTAAAGTATGCAGGTTTCTTCACGATGTTTTTCCTTTACCGTTAGAGAAACGTGATATTTAATTTCTTAAAATGCACACAACTGAAAAGTTGGAGGTGCATGCTCCGGACAGGATTCGAGCAGACACCCTCCGGTATCGGAGGCAGAGGTCATATCCACTGGGCTATCACGGATCAACGGATTGGACGTGGTTATTTACCTACCGGTAAAGACATACCGCCAAGCGATTTAGCGTTCCAGTACGATGTCGCGTAGAAACCGAAATGGGTGTGGATTCATCCTACTCCTAACAAGTTAGCCCACTTACATCTTAGATTGCATCATCACTTACCATCAGATAAGATTGTATTCAAGAGTTAACTTGTAGAGAATAAAAAAACACTACAACAAGCACTGCGTCTACGCAATCATTAAACATTGTCCAGCTTGTCATTTTCAATATGTTACAGACATTTACTCAAACAGCCACGTGTTAAGTATACTCTAACCCTAAAAGAAGTAGAAGGAGACACAAAACTCGGAGGTGCATGGACCCTAGCTACTGCGTGTGAGACAACAAGATACAAAATGCACTAAGTGTAAGGAACATGGACATTGAGATGAAAATGCAAACGCTCGTCGTACAGAAACACCAGTGTGAAGCTGATGTTAATAATAAAAATAAAAGGAATTTTAGGAAGAATAGAAGAAAGGATTTAAGAATAAAAAGTCATATTAAATAAGACAGTAATTTTCTTCTACGTTTGGCTGTATGCGTGGAGTCAGCGATATTTCCGTCATTTGTGGACCGATTGTGAAAATTCCTTTTTGGTTTGTTAGTGTATACTTCGATAATTGTGGAACCAACAGGATATAAACCCACATATCTTTAAACATCGCTTTCTCATACTTTGATACTAATAATTATATATATTCTAAAATGATTAATTTTAATCAAACAAATCTTACATCATTATAACGAGAAAATAAAACCAAGTTGTCAGAAAAGGAAACTCAATTCAACGGTTGTTTTAAGTACCCATTGTACACCGATTTCTCTTTCGTTTCTTGACCTATTTATGTTATTCTTTTTTCTTGAAAAAATTCAAAAGATTCGCTTTATTTTTCTATTTCGTTGACTTTTGTTAACAAGATTTATAAGCACAAGTTTAATAAAGTTAAGTTAGTGGAGCGGGTGATAGCCCAGTGGATATGACCTCTGCCTCCGATTCCGGAGGGTGTGGGTTCGAATCCGGTCCGGGGCATGCATGACGTTGTCGCATGAGTTCGTCGGCTATTCGCGGATGATAGCAAAATAAATAAATGATTATATATTCTCTTGGAACAGTAAACATCAGGGTACGTATGAACTAAAAAAGACAACTCATATCTAACATCATGCAGAGGAAACTAAGCTTTTGACACTTACAAAGATCAACCCTCCCGCTGCGGGACATTTGAGTGCCCAAGCAACCGGTGGTCAGGGCTCCAGAATGAGGAACCTCCTCACTATACGCGCCGTCTCAAGAATCACTGCCTTCTGTATCCGACTCTTGATCCAACTTAGTTCTCGACTGTGAAATCGCCTTATTGTGCAAATTGGTGTTGGTCGAAGCTTTTCGCTATATGACCATTGACTGAAACAACTATCGGAACAATAATAGTTGACTCAACATTCCACATAGAGGTAATCTCGTGAGCAAGGTCCAAGTATTTTGATACTTTTTCCTTTTCAGCTTTAACTAGATTATCGTCATGTGGAACTGTGATATCAACAAATATTGCACGGTGCACTGACTAATATATTATTATTATACTAAGATAATGTCCAATAACTTAATCTTGGTCTTTCACTAACTATTAAGTCATCTAGGTCATTTTCTCCCATGGATTTCTTTCAAACTTAATGTTTGTGACCATTGTGAAATAATTCATGAGCTAAGTACTAGTACAGTACTAATTCAGGCACAAGTTCCGTAATTTTGTAACGAAATGCAAATCCTACTCGCAGAGGACGGAACTTGAGGGACGGGGGGCGAGGGAATGAATTACGAACGAACGGATTATGTTAAGATGCTGCAATTTGAATGAAACGAATGAAATAGGTGCTTTTATTTTATTTTTTATTCTTTACAAGTTAGCCCTTGACTACAATCTCACCTGATGGTAAGTGATGATGCAGTCTAAGATGGAAGCGGGCTAACTTGTTAGGAGGAGGATGAAAATCCACACCCTTTTCGGTTTCTACACGGCATCGTACCGGAACGCTAAATCGCTTGGCGGTACGTCTTTGCCGGTAGGGTGGTAACTAGCCACGGCCGGAGCCTCCCACCAGCCAGATCTGGACAAATTAAGAAAATCTCAATCTGCCCAGCCGGGGATCGAACCCAGGACCTCCGTCTTGTATATCCACCGCGCATACCACTGCGCCACGGAGGCCGTCAAAGTTTTTTTTGCAATGAAAGTTAATTTAAACTTACTTTTTAAACTTTCCGTGTTCTAGATGAGGAAGAGAGGAGACAAAAGTGGGTTTTTTCTTGGATTGACTTCCGACCAAGCGCGATTGTAACAAAGTTCTCTAGTTAGAGATAGTAAGGTTTTTAAACTTTATTACTGTAACCATAGATGTAATAAGAAATCCAAATACTATCTCTTGAACTAAAAAGTGACGCGCCCTAATGATGCCACTCTACAAGTTAGCTCTTGACTACAATATCACCTGATAGTAAGTGATTGATTACCATCAGGTGAGATTATAGCCGCTTGGCGGTACTTTCGGGCTAGATAGTGATGTGTGTATTGTATAAAGAAGCCGTGATAGCCCAGTGGATATGACCTCTGCCTCCGATTCCGGAGGGTGTGGGTTTGAATCCGGTCCGGGGCATGCACCTCCAACTTTTCAGTTGTGTGCATTTTAAGAAATTAAATATCACGTGTCTCAAACGGTGAAGGAAAACATCGTGAGGAAACCTGCATACCAGAGAAATTTCTTAATTCTCTGCGTGTGTGAAGTCTGCCAATCCGCATTGGGCCAGCGTGGTGGACTATTGGCCTAACCCCTCTTATTCTGAGAGGAGACTCGAGCTCAGCAGTGAGCCGAATACGGGTTGATAACGACGTATTGTATAAGTATATTTATTTAATTAATAACTGTTTCATTTCGATTTAGCTGTGGAAAAAGACTCTGTATTTTTACAATTCCTGGGTCATGCTATCCTCTAAGGTTTGTGTGTAAGTATATATGTTTCATAATCCTTAACGTTGTTATTCTTAAACCGATTTTTCTTTAATTTGGAATTAAGACTGATATTACACTTAGGCTGCATTTTATCTTAGAGAAAACCATGGTTCCCTTATGATTTGTCAATGACTGATTTTCATGCATTAGATCAAGTAAAAAGCTTGTAACAGACCGGATACCTATATGGAAAATAGTGCATTTTATAATCAGGAATTTATGAGCTATGAGAAGCGCTATTTTCACAGTGTGGTTGCAAATGGTTTTAAGCCTTTAAAATTAATGTCATTTTGGCTCTGGATTGCCACGTAAGTTGCTTTTATCTTGGAAAAATCCATGATTCTCGTGAGATATTTGTCAATAACATGATTTTCATGCATTTAAATCTGATACGTTAGATCTAGTAGCTAGCTTGGAGCAGATCGGATACTTACTCGTATAAGGAAAACAGAGTTCTTTTAATTACACGAGGATGAAGTCGCGGGTATCCAGTAGTCTCTAAATATAAATAAATTGTATGTTGACGTCTAGATATAAAAACCTGGCGAGCTTTATGAGCTTTGAAAAGCGTTCTCGTCACACAATGTGGTTGCAAATGTTTTTAAGCGTTTTAAATGAATGTCATTTTGGCTCGCGACTGATTGTGCGGAACAAAGCTTGATTGTACAAAGAGCTGGATTATGTATGTAGAATTTTTTTACTGCCTTTTCTTATACCTTATTTATCGGTGTTTCGTAAATAATACCTTATAGACAAAGGAGACGAAAGCGAACATAAAGATGTGAAATAGAAAATATTTCATGAACGTGTCGAAATTTGCCCGATTACTTGGGTTCTTACTTGTGCAGTGGCGTGCACACCATAGATGCAAAAATGCTCTACCTGAAAACTCATTACGAACCTTCATTGTGTTAGGCATTTTACACTTTGTACCTATAGTGCATACCCTAGTTAAAAACCCTGTGCACGTCACTGTACTTATGAGCCTATTAGCGGAAGCCCGTGACTTCGTATGCGTAAAAATCAGTTTTTTAGAAACCTCCGAGAGATTTTTCCGAGATAAGAAGTTGTCTATGTTCTGCTCCAATTTGAGTTCAGTGGCTTAGGAGATAAAAAGCAACAGACAGACAGACAGACGAATAGACCGACAGACATTTTTCGCACTTATATTAATGTATGCAACTCAGCGTACCTAAATCACACACGATTTGAAAGGGAAATCATTAACATAACCATATTTGAGGCAATTTAGATATTAGCAAATTCACTTCTAACAATTTATATCGAAATGCGGCTATGTTGATTGTTTTTTTAATTCTTTACAAGTTAGCCCTTGACTACAATCTCACCTGATGTTAAGTGATGATGCCCGCCATGATATTGATATCTTTCAGGACATATTATTGTTATTTAATTAATTGTTTATTTTTTAATTTGAAGTAACATTTATTTTAAATTATAACTCTATCATATTTATTAATTATTAACACCCCTTTCTTTAAACTCAATTAATGGCATACCTATTTGATTTGACATTTTAATTATTTAATTATTATTGTAATTTTTGTTAGATTTAAGTGTAGTTTAATCTTTTACTTTAAGTTTTTAACCGGATTCTGCAGTGCTGTGAATGCCTGTAAAAGATGACTGCAGTAGTCCAAGAATTTTATAACTGTATTATATCTAATGTTTTCTGCTGTCATTGTTGGCATTACAAATAAATAAATAAAATGCAGTCTAAGATGGAAGCGGGCTAACTTGTTAGGTGGAGGATGAAAATCCACACCCCTTTTCGGTTTCTACACGACATCGTACCGGGACGCTAAATCGCTTGGCGGTACGTCTTTGGTAACTAGCCACGGCCAAAGCCTCCCACCAGCCTGACCTGGACCAATTAAGAAAATCTCAATCGACCCAGCCGGGGATCGAACCCAGGACGTCTGTTTTGTAAATCCACCACCACCACTGCGCCACGGAGGCCGTCAAATGTTGATAGACGGCAGAAGTAAAACCCAACAGTAGTACTCCTCCGGAAAGATTTGTAACAAAAAGCACAAATACTCAAGTATTAAATCAAACTAATTTATCACACTATAATTTCTTTATTTTTTTATTTACATATCTTTACATAATACATTATACTCTAAATCGATTATTTAATTGATATTTTAATAATATATTGCAATAACCACAATAACTGGATAGGTGTTCTTGCGAAGACAGTTGAACAAAGAATGAAGGCCACTATGACAGCCAGCATCGTCTTATATAGCCACGACGCGTCAGAGATTTTGCCGCCATATTGGCGGAAGTCATTGTACAACTGTGTTCATTACATTCAGTAGCCATCTTGGCGGAAGTCATTGTTCCACCATGCTCATTACATTCATTTAATAAAAATAGGTAAACATTAATGATATTGATATTGAATCTATTATTAACAATTGCTAACCAATAGCTAACACTAGGTACCTATTGAGTAGTCACAAGAGATAATTCCACTTACCTCTGTACAGTGGCACTAGAATGGGATATTAATTAACTTTGCCTGTTAACGAGAACACGCCTTAAACAGTTTTCCAAATCAGTTGAACTTTTTAAGCTTCAAATTGTACGCAACAAAGGAAATCTCAAAAAACACTACGCAATAAGCTATAGCCCTTGATACCTATAAAATAAGACCTATAATAAAGTACCCAGATCTAAACAATTGATCAAAATATGTAAAGCTAAATTGAACTTAATGTGAAAGGAAATTAGATTCAAAATCGATTTGTTTCAATCTATGTTGTTGATATAGGTATTCGTTTAAATTTGAGCTTTACGCATAAATTATAAAGCTCAAAATCCAATGAATAAGTGGTCTCGTAAGCCAGGCCTGGCGATAAAGCTAGGGATACTGTGGTCGCACGAACAATAGTGTATTGTTCGAAAATAGGGTTGTCACTAAACGGCTTTTTGTGAAAATGCGTAAAATGTAGTATAAATTGAAAATTCCTCAGGGTTCAACGATGTAATAAACCATAAACCTTAAAAATATGCGCAGGATTTTAATATTACATTTACATAGTAGTAAAACAGAAGAAAAGTTGAATATTTTTGTTTATATTCCTAACTAAACGTATTTAACCAAATATTCGCTTAGTAGGAGTACATTAGTAGGTTAATTATTTAGGACAGATTGACGAATGAAATTAATGAAACGTGGCAGAGGAATGGATTAAACAAACCATTATTAATAGAAAATAATTTATTTATTTTGCTGCCTGTAATTTATTTAAGTAACACCTGCTTCTATCCAAACCATAATTAGTCGTATTTACACTACCTACCTACCTGTCGTGGAATGAGCTAAACTTAGTTACTTAATTACTTAATTAATCACGAGTAGGACTGCTTAATCCAACGTCAAAATTAAAGTTATAATAATTAATCTTTGTTTAAGTATGGTACTCATTCATCATTCATTTGATAAAATTAATGATAACTTATTTTATAACAAAACATTATTTATAAACATGTAATTAATTATATGATAAGAATTTGTAATTAGTTGTTATTTATGAACATAATAAAAAAAAATCTTGCCTCGTTGGCAGCCCTAACAACCCTGAATGAACGGACTCACTTATTCGCGATACTTTTGTTGCTGTTTTTGTATCTACCGTTAATCGCTTGACGTCTTTATGTTACTTTCGGCCCTTCAAACAATCATCACCCTTATTCCTCCTACAAATTAGTATAAAATTCCAACGACTAAACTCCACCTGAAGACTTTATACAGTCAATTTTGTTACACGCAATTATAATCTTTATATAATTTAAAATAAGGATAAAAGTTGTATAAAAATGTCAAGGGTTGAAAATTTTGATTAAGTGAAAACTGGAGTGGTGCGTAACAATGTGAATTAAGCGACGAATAATTTTTGTTTGGAATTTTCGGTGAGCTAACGAGGGCATAGCCTGTAGCCTTTGAAAAGTCCGACTCTGTGAATAAAATACCAGAGACGTTTATACGCAATATTCATCATTATCATCATCATATCAGCCGATGGACGTCCACTGTAGGACATAGGCCTTTTTTAGGGACTTCCAAACATTACGACCCTGAGCCGTCTTCATCCAGCGAATCCCTGCGACTCACTTGATGTCGTCAGTCCACCCGGTGGGGTTGTGTAAGAGGGAGGCTAGCTGGTACTAGTATGTGTCAGTCTCCCCAACTGTCAACCTCTCCTACTCGTGTTACACCCTGCAGATGAACCAAATAGGCTCTGGTGACCAACGAATGGCGGTATATACATTCCCTGCGCTGACTAACCCCCAGCGTGGTCAGTACTGGGCAAAATTTTGTATGGACGGCAAAAAACGCAATATTATCAAAGTAATATTTCTTGAGCCCTGATAGCACAGTGGATATGACCTCTGCTTCCGATTCCGGAGGGTGTGGGTTTGAATCCGGTCCAGGGCATGCACCTCCAACTTTTCAGTTATGTGTCTCAAACGGTGAAGGATAAACATCGTGAGGAAACCTACATACCAGAGAATGTTCTTAATTGTCTGCGTGTGTGAAGTCTGCCAATCCGCATTGGGCCAGCGTGGTGGACTATTGGCGTAACCCCTCTTATTTTTAGAGCAGACTCGAGCTCAGCAGTGAGCCGAATATAAGTTGATAATGATGATGCTGAATATTTCTTAAAGGAAACCACGGCTCGTTAGTATGTATACCAAAAATTTTCTTAGAAGTCTAATCACCAAAACAAACCCGTCTTGTCACTAAAATCACATATTTCACTTACGTTATACGTAATTTCTAAAGAACAAAGTGTCCAAATCCTTTATTATACGCGTACAGTACGAATTACACCAAAAACTACACCGAATTTACGATTTATTCACATTTATTTTCTGAAAAACAAAATCACAACGAGATTAATTTGCACAGCTTAACTACGATTATGGCAATTTGACATTTCGTAACGCTAGATTGTCTATGAAAAGCAAGGATGGGTAAATAACATCAAGCGTTAACTTATCGATAAATGATAATGAATGATTCTTTAATAATTGATATGTTGTTAGTTTAAAGATGAGAAAATGAAATATTTTATAATCATTTTATTTTAAAAAATAGTTTTTTAATAAAAATGTTATACAATACATATGCTCACGTTATTCTATAGCGTAAAAGATATCTTACGAATAGTAGCATTATTCAAACACTGGTATGGATAACATTATCTCAATACGATTTTTAATAAAAATCGTCAAATCAAGATTTTAACAAAAACTAGCAATGTAAATTTAATTTGCAAAATGCGCGCGATCAGCTGTTTTCCAAGAGGTCAAATAGGCAGGTCACGACTAATAGGTATCTATCTATACAAAGTCACAAACAAACTGCGCGACGTTGTATTGCCGACCGCCGCCGGTGCCGAGGAAAATAATTGCTATCTCTCTCTAACCTAAGCCGCGCGGCGTGGTTAATAGGTATTTTCAAAATATTGAAACTTTAGGTCCTTTCGCTAGACGCTACGCTATTTTTTCTTTAGTTCGTGTTCGGCGGTCTGTTGACAAACAAACCAAAATTCAAAAACCTTTGTGTATGTTCTATGTTATGTTAGTACCTAGTGATTTTCTGTAACGAATACTCATACAATTGTGTCGTTTGTATTGTGTGTGTTTGTGTGTGTTGACTGAGAAGTCTTGAAATGCTTAGATCAAATCAATTCAGTACTCATGAATATTGTACCTACTATGACGACAGAACGTCTCGTAAACGAGAAACAACCTAAAGTAAGTTAATTACCTGTACCTAGTTAAAAACTTGTAAAGTATAAAAAATAGGTATTAGATAGGTAAGTGTAGCCAGCCGATTTGCTGTCGATGCGTACGTACCTACTCGTACGTACACAGTAGATTGCGGAGCGTTGTTATCGCATTGTTCGCTGTACATTGCGTGCTCAAAATTTTCAAAATCTGAATTTTCTCATTTCCCACGTAATTGTTATTTAAAATATCGTTGTGGAAACTAAATTTAACCTCTTCACGCAGTTTTCGGTATCATGTCCCTTACACCCAGTATGTACGTGGATACGTGCACACTTTTTTGAAGTATAAGCAAATCTTGGACGTTAGTACGTCCCCAAAAGATTAAAGAAAGAGACGGCCGCGTGGCGCAGTGGGTAGTGACCCTGCTTTTTGCATCCACGGCTGTGGGTTCGATTCCCACAACTGGAAAATATTTGTGTGATGAACATGAGTGTATATAAGTATTTATATGTAGTATATAATTGTATATTAATACTATAATATCAACTATCTTAGCACCCATAACACAAGCTACTCTGTATGCTTACTTTGGGGCTAGATAGTGATGTGTATTGTTTAAGTATATTTATAATAATAATAAAAAAAGATTACCCCATTTCTTAACCACGCGTACCCATAGGCATAAACCGTGCACCGTTCACCGTTTGTGACACGTGATATTTAATTTCTTAAAATGCACACAACCGACAAACGTTACTATACGTTCCCTTTTAAGATAACGTTGTATAGTAACGGATGTTTTAGTTTAGGTATTTCAGTTATAATGATACCTACTTGATATCGTTCCGATGCCCGCCGTTAACTTCTCAACCCTACTGATTGTCTTTGATTCATAGTCGGCCATTATTGTTGTGTAAAAAAGTCATCTAAGTAAATTTCGAGTATACGTAACAAACATATAAACATAATATTGATACGCAAGCGGCGCACTCTACGCGCTCCCACATAACAGTTACTCTTTACGAGCGCGCGGAGGCGCCGATAGCGGAATATTTTCATTTTTCATGTTTGGCCCAAGGGTTACTAAGCTTTTGTAATATTTTTACTTACCTACATAAGTGATTTCATCCGTGTTGGATTCGGAATGTTAAGAGCCTACGCAAACAGAAAATGTTTAGGACCACTAGCAATGTTAACTGTATATTTAGCAAACTCAGGGAGTGTAGATTTAAAAATAAGAACACCAATGTGGAACAAAGATTATCTTTCACACATTGAGCAGATTATTTCAGCATTATTTAGTAACAAATTACATTAATTAGGTTTTGGGCAATGTTTTGTAATCTTAAAGCATCGCACAGCAAGCAGCCAGAACGTGTTGCTATGAAGTTACAATATATATGTCGCCGGGGAAGCTTGGCTCACTGAAGGCTCTATGGCCTCAGACCTAATAGTTGTCATGTTTGCTCTGTGGTTATTTCGAATCGACTTGTTATCTAGTGGTCTGATCATTTTGCAGTCAAAATACTGTTCCGTTTTGATTTGATTAATAATTGGTCTCTCAAGTAATGAAGACAGTTGACAGCAGTAGAAAAGAAACTCTTTAGGTTCTGTGTTGAGATTTTGCTGTCGTAATGGTCAGCAAAATCTACGTTAATTAATTTAATAAATTTAGAATCAAGTTTTCATGTAATTAGGTTTTGATTATTTACTCTTTAAGTAATTAAGATTGTAAAACGTTACCACCATAACGAACGTGGCGGCGATCGACCAATAGCAAATGATCACGTAACCCTCATCCAATGGCATCGCGTCCCAAATGGCGCGTAAGCGTGTACCGTCACTGTGTATTCACTCTAGTGAGGCATCCTGCCTTCGTCTGTCTCCGTAGTCTGCTGATTTAGTAATTCAGTTCTAATCGCGCTTTTAAGATGGAATAATCGTCTTCTATTTGTTAAGTATAGTGAAATAGTGAAGTGTTAAGTAGTGTTATTAAGAAAAGGAAAGTGATTAGTGACTTGGGCTATTAATTGGTTCAATTCTTTGTTGAGCAGCTTGAGGCGTCATGCTGCTTGTCGCGTTAGTGATTTTGTTCGATAATGTTTCGTGATGAAGTAATTATTGATCTTAAATTGTTTACTGTGGGCATAGAGAGCATGTCGGGCAGGGTTGGTGAGTGTTTACTAGTATTAAAAGGCGCCTTTAAACCACATCCAATGGTCACAAGTCCTGGGACTTGCTCGATGTACTTCCTCTACCACAACTACCAGGGTAAAATAGTAAAATTAAGAGTAGATTATTGTGTAAGCGATTAGTGAGGTTAAGCATAGCATACCTATTGTAATTGGCAGAGCCGATGACCAAGGTTAGGTCAGCGGTTCTGTCCATATTTTTATTAATGACTCTACGATTTTTACGACATATACATTGCTATAGCTTTGAACAACTGAATGGTTCTTAGGTTTGTTTATTAAAAGTGCCGCCTCGTGATTACCCTTGTCACCAAATCTCTGCACGTCATTCATCCTCAATACAGTGAATAAGTATGTATATCAAAGGTGAGTCTCGGCCGACAGGCGTACTCTGTGGGGCACGTAGGCCGCCTTCACATTATAGATTACACTGTTTACCTGTCACCGGCGTAGGGAGACCATCAAGCCGCGACGACGCAGGACATACGTCATAACCATATCCTACATATATGTTCCTTGGGCCCAGGAACAGAATATTAAATCATGACATGACTGCCCAAAGTTTGTGCTCAGCGTGCTATTCATAGCGAAACGGACAAAATTGATGAACGTAATGAACCATGGTGGTGGGTCGTTCCAAGTCATTTTCGAGACTAAGGTGCGTCCGATAGCACTCGTATAAAATTGGTTCCTATAAATCATACTAACTTTGTCAACCCAGACTTTACAAGAAAGTTACATACACTAGCCATGCGTATAAGAAAATTGAGATGCAATAACCTTAATAACGGACTTATATCTGTGTAAGTCCGTTCTTGACCGAGTAGTAGATTCGATTTCCGCACGATGAATACGTTAACCATACGTAACACCGTTTTTTTTCGGTTAATTGCAGGGAAAATAATATTTGTTATACTTTTTATGACTAAACTAGACGGGATATTGTCTGGATATGACCTCTGCGTCCGAATCCGGTGGTATGGGTTCGAATCCGGCTCGGGACATGCACCTTCAACTTTTCAGTTGTGTGCATTTTAAGAAATTAAATATCACGTGTCTCAAACGGTCAAGAAAAAACACCGTGAGGTAGAATACTAGAGAATTTTCTTAATTCTCATCCGCATTGGGCCAGCGTGGTGGACTATTAACCTAACCCCTCTCATTCTGAGAGGAGACTCGAGCTCAGCAGTGCAATGAGCCGAATATGGGTTGATAATGATGATGTGGAAAAAAAATAATAATATTGGAAATATCCTGAATATTAAGATCGTGTGGTGTTAGGCGCAGCGCGTGGCCTAATGTAAAACGTGAGGACCCCTCCTACCTGTCGCCGCTAGTGCTACGAGTTGACACATTTTTATGAATAACTAAATAAACTGCGAGTTTCATCTTATTTCACGCTAGGGATTTGCTTTTTACTCCGACGGTATTTTGAAATTTATTATACGTCGCATATCTTTTAACACAAGACGGTAAAGAGGTAATTATTATGATAAGTTTACCGTTAGACGTTAGAAGAGACATGACAGCGCAGTGGATATGACCGTAGATGATTCGATTCGAATCCGGTCCGGGGCATGCACCTCCAACTTTTCAGTTATGTGCATTTTAAAAAATTAAATGTCAAGTGTCTCAAACGGTGAAAAAAAAAACATCGTGAAACCTGCATACCAGAGAATTTTCTTAGTTCTCTGCGTGTGTGAAGTCTGCCAATCTGTATTATGCCAGCGTGGTGGACTAAGGTCTAATCTAAACCCACTCATTCTGAAAGGAGACTCGTGCTCAACAGTGAGCCGAATAGGGGTTGTTAATGATGATAATGATATTTACCGTTAATTGTCATTTCGATTGAATAGGTTACACGACGTTGTACGTGTTGTTCGACGCGACATAAAATTCAGTTTTTCAAAAATCCTGCGGGAACCATGAAATTTTCCGGGATAAAAAGTAGCCAATATATTGCTCAATAACTTCCTTTATATTCCAGTGAAAGGCCCATTAAAATCGGTTCAGCTGTTCCAGGTTAGCCTCAGGTTTCCAGACACAAGACGGCGGCTACATAAAAAGTTAAGATGTTTCGGAGGTGTATGACCACAAACACCGTGACAATCAGACGATATTTTTATAGGTAGGTAACATACCTACAGAACACCTAAAAAGTGTCTTATAAAACATAATGGAAATTCAGGGAAAAAAATCTAACCATGTTACATACCGATTTTCCTTTCGACAAAAATGAGTGACATTTCCCAAATATTTTTAAGTTTAATTGTAGAAAGAGATTCAAATGTAACATGGCTAGAGCGCCAAGTTATTTATATGAAGCAGTTCCATACACACACTGTCGCATATGCATGCACACACGTATTGCAATACATGCAATCGATTCACAATGTATCCATCCAATTTGCGAACAAATTTTAATAAGCGATCCAAATTGCCGCGATGGATGCACGATAATCTGAATTTAATAATCAGTGCGCACAACATACCATTATAGTCTAAGAGCCAGCGACAGCTAGACCTTCGTCATTTTATAAAAGTTAAAAGTTTGTCAGCTTATACTCCTACCATATGAAACTAAGGCAAATACGGGCTGTGGTTACTTTAGGGGGTAGTAGCAGCTTTCAAGGGTCTAGACAATTTGTCTTATAATATAGTGCTAAGCTTGCGAATTAGGTCGTTCCTGAGAAGCTAGTTTATTAAATTTAAGTAAAGATAAAAAATAAATACTCGATAGAGATTTTCCTTTGGGAAATGTAACAGTAGTACATTCATACCTACTGTTACATTTAACAAAGGAAAATTTCTTACACCTTTAACCGTTTCACCTGCGTAGGTCACTGGAAATTCAGAAAATTCCAGTAAATCCCGTAACACGGCGGAATCAGGAAGAGGAAATGGGAAAACGAGACTCATCTCCTTACACCGCTTGTTACCCCTACTATTAGATTTCCACGTTAAAGACTATCGAGTAATGTTTTTCTGAGTTCAAGGTAAAATGGACCCATTTTTCTATAAATTAAAATTGTTTATTCTTACTTCATGTTTTCATTTTACGCGTAGATGCAGGAATTTAAATTATAAATTCGAGGAAAATTAGGTCTTTATTTGGTTATTGGTAATAATGTTTTAACTGAACGATATAAATTGATCTGATTAATTTATGTCACATATTTTGCAACCGTGCCAAAATTGTTTTCGATATCAGAAAATACCTTATTTTAACAGCCTCTTTGGTACAGTGTTCAGGGTTTTAATTTTGGGTTATAAAATTAAAGAAAATATACGAGTTGGTTCTCTTTTCCTTCCAAGAGATTATAAATAGGTGGTAGTGGTAGTAAAAATTGGTGGCGCTGAAGGAGACGTATTGTATGGTCTTATAAAAGTGTACTAAAAAAAAACGCATTTGTAATACTACTAGCAGACGCACGCGACTACGTTTCCGTGAAATTCAATTTTTCACAAATTACACAATAATTATGGATTTTTCCAGGATAGATTAATGTAACAAACATTCATACATCCATACAAACTTTCGAGTTGTTAATAATACTAGCGGACGCCCGCAACTTCATCTGCGTGGAATTCAGCTGTTTACAAATCCCGCAGGAACCATGGATTTTTCTGAGGTGAAAAGTCTATTTGTTAATCCAGAGTAAAATCTATTTCCATTCCAAATTTCAGCCAAATCGCTTCAGTAGCCGCAGCGTAAAAGAGATACAAAGATACTTACACAATTACACACAAACTTACGCCTTCATAATATTAGTGTGATAATTATTTTAATGCCGTGGCAACTTCACCCTAGTTTCTAGTACAGCTACGCAAGCTACCAATAAGCTGTCGGAGACAAAAAAAAAACATACATACAGCCGAACGTAGAGCGGCATTTGCCGTGAGAAAAATAAGACAGTTTACTGATGTCGATACAGCTAGGCTTGTTTATTTTGCGTACTTTCACAGCGTAATGTCTTACGGTATTTTATTGTGGGGCAAGGCTGCCGATATACAATCTATATTTGTACTTCAAAAAAGGGCAATTCGAGCAATATATCAATTAAAATCACGCGAGTCCCTTCGTCAAAAGTTTAAAGAAATAGGTATACTAACAGTAGCCTGTCAATATATATATAACTGTATAATATATGTAAGACAAAATATTAATTTGTACAAACGAAAAGGAGATCTAAACCCACGTCTTACTAGACACGGGCATAAGTTAGTTATTTCTGCATATCGTCTCCAAAGAGTAAAAAAATCTTTTGTAGGTTTGGGTGTACTCTTCTATAATAAGATCCCCAAGACTGTGATGGACCTGCCAATGCATAGCTTTAAGCAATGTGTTAAAAAACATTTACTTAGTCGAGGGTACTACAACATTGATGAGTTCCTTAATGATAAAAATGCTTGGAGGCCGTTGGATCAGCTTCCACCTTCACACAGGAAGTAAAACTATAACAAATGTAAACAGTAATTGTTATCAATTGTAAATTATAATACTGTATGACTTTTTCAAAAGAGCAACTGTTGAGTTTCTTGCCGGTATCTTCTCAGCAGGACCTGCCTTCCGAACCGGTGGTAGAATCTTTACAAATAGTCGACTGACGTGTCAAAAGTGCTTGTAAACTGAGCCTACTTGAAATAAATGATTTTTGATTTTGATTTTGATTTTGAACCTCCTCCTTTTTGGAAGTCGGTTAAAAATGCTTTATTGCTTATATTTTTATTCAATAAAATAAATCAAAATATAAGACGTAGACTTTGGAACGAAATAAAGTCATCTATAAGCCCACCTTTCAACGCCAAAAGATATTAAGTTCGAAATACACGGAGCTAATGCATGTCAATAGGTATTAACGTGTACATACGTCGTGTACACATCGTGTACAGTGTACACGGAGGCTACACGCACGTTGCAGCAATTACCGACACTGCCAGCCTGTCACACGCACGCCACCACGCATTCGGCTACGGCTGCGGGCTACGGCGTAGGGTTGCCACAACTCAATATAAGCACAAGAAAAAACACAATTTTTTTTTTTAATTTTACTTTTTTATAAATTTATTTGATTATTTGTGCTAGTCAAACTTTTTCATCAAGTAATGATTAATTAAATTGTAAATGATTGACAAACGCCCAAACATTAATTGTCAATCGTTGCTTGATGTAAAAGTTTGACAAGCAAATTTTACAAACATTATTTGATCTTTTTAAAGGCGCTTTGCACAGCATGAAACAATCTATACCTATTAGTATTATGAAGCGAAACATTTTGTATGTTCCTCTTCATAATACTAATAATACAAATATCTTTGTTTGTTTGTTTGAGCGGGCTTATCTCTGGAGCTACAAGAGAGGCTGTAAAAATTAATTTTGCATATCATATTATATGGAATATACATAACACGATCACTATCCATGACTCTGAGTCATTTGACTATATTTTTCACATGTCCAAAAGTATTTTAAGAACACAGGTGAATTTATAAAAAGTTTTACAATTTTACTTATAAATACTAATATTATAAAGAAGTAGGTAAGGTTTGTGAGTTCGTAAGGGCATCTCTGGATTTACTAAACCGATTTTGAAAATTCTTTTACCAAGTGAAAGCTACGTCATTTCTGTCATATCCCCTTATTTCCGCGGCGACGGAAACTACACGAGTGAGACCGCGGGGCGTCGGCTAGTATTACTATAAATTGTCACATTGAAGTATTTTGATTTTATTTGAAACTCCAATAACTCTAACGTTGCTATGTACCAGCCCTGACTACTTAACAGCAAGGAGTGTTGTTGACAGCCGTAGGTATTTTTACCGTGTAAAGTTCTCTGATTTTACATGAAAGCTTTTATTTTGATTCAAAGTTGTTTATTAAACGATTGTTCAGCGCAAAGGAGAGGTAATGTGTTCCTAACTTAGCATTTTATTACAGGGCGTCGTACCAGAACGTTAAATCTTTTGGTACGTCTTTGTTGTCCTAATGGTGCGACTTTGGATAATGAGATTTTGGGTTCGAATCGGGTCGTTTTCTATCTTCCAAAAAATTATCAGAGCAGCCCAAAGGGAAATTGGTCATGTTATACCGTGTCGCAATCACCACATTAAGCTGATACCAGTCATTATGATTACAGTCAAAATGTATCATAATTTACTGTTTAATCACTTTAATGTAGGTAGCATGGTGATTCTAAGCGCCAAATATCTTCTCCTTTAGGAAATGAAGACTGGCCATTAAAAGTTTATGAAATCGCCTCATTGATCTAGTAGGTTTGGGATCATAAGCTCTTGGGTTTGAGGCCTAGGTCTGGCCTGGTATGTAATAATTGAGCTTTTCCTTCCTTTAAAAATTAAAAGAATCTCAGTACAGAATTAGGAAGTTTGTTATGTTGTAAGTGCCTAGAAAAGTACGTTAAGCCATCTATCCAATGGTCATTAGAATATTTAACATTGTCACCCTTAGCCTATCAATCTGCACCTGTCAGCCCTTCTCCTGTATTGAGGGAAACCAGGTCCAGTAGTTGACTGACTATTATTTTTGGGTTACAAAGCAAGGACAACTGCGCAATAGGGTTATTCAAAACAGTACTTAGGCTACGTCAACCAAGAACGCTCTCTAAATCCATTCAATCAATCTATCTAAGCCTAGACATTCTGTGCTTAGTTGTCAGAATATAGGTCGTGCAGAGTCATCGATCAGCACTGCCCCTGCGTAGGGGTATAATGTCGGATTGATGGGATGGGTGACATTTAACTAATCATTATTCCATGTCACCTAAGTATAGATACGTCACCTACACGAGACGGATTAGCTAGACAAATGGGGTCGTGTTACGTCATACATATTGGAGAAATAACAAGTTCAATTAAAAAACTTGTCATTATGATCTCAAATGAGATGGTCCTAAATTGTATGGAGCCCAGGGTCAGTCATTGTACCCTGGCAATAAAAGAAAATATTTTAACTATTTTTGATTATACAAATCTACGAATTTACTTTAAATCTTTCGAAATAATATTCATTATCTCCCAAGAAATGCAACACTAATATGGGTAATAATGGCGGATTGGTGACGTTTTCAATGCAGTAATCGATTTGACGTTTGCTGTCAATTGTTATGTCATAGTTGCTTTAACGGTGCCATCTTGATATAACTCAAAAACTTGGGTTTTAATTTCATTTATTTCTTTTTATTTAGTTAGATTTATTCACTAATTATTTAGGTTTTAATAAAATCCTTGTTTTTTATTAGTTTTAATGATACGGGGTACAAGAGTGGACCTGAAATGGACCATCTCCTTTAATAATTTATAGTTCTTTATAATTTATGGTAATTGAATACATACAAATGTTCAGTTTTGATTTTGAATTTGGTATGAGTATATAAGGAAAGATAATCCTCGTATATCTACTGACTGTAATGTTATGAGTAGCTACCGCCCTCGAGAATCTAGTTACCAAAGTTCAATCAAACGAAATCTAGGTTGTTTACCCAAATTCAGCGACCCGGAGAAATCTGATTAGAATACCTATTATACTTCTCTGTACGAAGTATGTGTACCTGCTACAATGTGGCCACAGACTTCAAATACAAGCGACAATAAATACCTGGGTATTTTATGTTTTCTCCAGTTTGGCAGACAAATACATATACTAATTATAAGTTTTCTAAACTTGACGTTTAGTTGCGTATTTACTTTTGCATCCTTGGCCGTGGGTTCGATTCCCACAACTGGAATTTTTTCGTGTGGTGAGAATGGGTGTTCTTCAGGTGTATTTATACAATAAATTAGTATTGTTACTTATTTTTATGTTTCAAAGAGGCTTGAGGTGGTCCCGTTCATCATAATCCATATTCAGCGCACTGCTGAGCTCGAGTCTCCTCTCAGAATGAGAGGGGTTAGGCCAATAGTCCACCACGCTGGCCCAATGCGGATTGGCAGACTTCACAGACGCAGAGAATCAAGAAAATTCTCTGGTATGCAGGTTTCTTCACGACGTTTTTCCTTCACCGTTTGAGACACGTGATATTTAATTTCTTAAAATGCACACAATTGATCCTGTAGAAAACGAGCAAACTTTCAAAAATTTAAAGGACGATTATTGTGTTTGTTATTAATTATCTTAACGCACTACAATGAAATGAAGGTCTGGAGCCGATCTGATGATAGATCAGAAACACGGATGAGGGAACTTTACAATTTTATTATAAAAAACAACAAAAAATAAACGAAAACTCAAACGTCTTGATAATACCTTATGTTGTTGTCTTAATGCTATGTTAGGCAAATGGCCTAATATACTTAGGTAGGAGTAAGAGCTGCCAAATTTTCAGCTTTTGTTAAACAGCCTCTTATTCCATTTAATATTAATGTAAAAAAATATAACTGACACAATGGCTTATCCTACATTAAAAAAAGCTAAAATAAATCCTTATTATAGTTGTGGCTGCGTAATGCAAACACAACATACATTTCGAGATATAAACTTTCTCTAAAATACAAAACAAGTTAGGTGTAAAATCCGTGGCCAGGCGGTGACAAAGGGCGAAAGTGGTCGGAAGTTTTTATTTATTCACGCGAGTATTGGATTTTGGAAAATTCCCATCCGGGGCCTATATGCTAATTCCCGTGATTCCGCTGACCCTCAGTACGACGACCACACGTTGAGATAAAAAGATACAGGACTCTATCTATATTTAAATCTTTCATATTTTTCTATCTACATCCTACACAAGAGTTAAATAAAAAAACTTCTTGAAATTAATTCATTAATACTATAAGGTTCATGGTTCGCTGGCTCAATGGCTCTATGCTAGCTTTCCCCTATAATAAGGTTTGATTATTATGGGATGCTTAAAATATTATTACAGACTTAGATTTTTTTTTCGAGGCATGGGATTAAGACACAATCAACTTCCCAACTCCTAAGAACTGCTACCTACTAATAATTTCTTAGAAAGAAGTAAAACCCAATATTTTAATAGTTATGAAATCCAGGACTTCAAAGTCCATGGCTGAATAGGTTGACCAGTTGACCACAATGTGGTTGTTTGACTCTTTATACGGAACTTTATACAAAATTATACGAAATAAAAGAAATTTTGAGCTTACAGTGACCACGCTGCTCCAATGCATCGGACGGTTTATGATATTGACCAACTGAAATCCATTTTGTTATTTATTGTTTCCCATTACTATAAATTTGTTAACATAAAATTAAGGCTATATAGAATAGAATATATTTTTATTTGTAACACACAATTAATAAAAGAAACAAACAGAATATACAAAAATGTGGTCGTGAACAAAAAGGTATCCACCTCAGCACGATGCTACAGCGAACTGTGGCGCTGGTTTTCAAGTGAAACCTTGTGTATATAAGGTTTCAACCATAACTAAATCCGAGAAGAGCCGTTATAGTGGACTCTGTTCGGACTAAGAAATGGTTGAAATTGATATGCTGTTTTTATTATCCATATTGCAAAACATTATAGTCCCAAAATGTCCTACAAAATAAACAAAACACGGCCATCCTAATAAAGTAATTTGAACATGCAAGCTTAGTTCGCGCTATTTCGGATGTTAACTAGTAAAACTAGCGACTCCACTCTCCTGATTGGAAAGTAAAATAAAAGAACTTAGTGCTCTTACAGAGTCAACAGTTCGTAAATGAACTTTGGTTATGTTAACAAATTGCAGTGGAGTAGTTGAGAAGATTAGTAGGTACCTAATACAGAAGAGTAATAGAGAACAGTAAAATACGAGATGTGGTGAAAATGTTTGGTTCATATCTGACTGCTTCATAATAAACATGTATGATTGTAAAATAAAATGAAGTGCTAAGACCTTCAATTTTCTTAGCTCTACCCTATGCACACTGCACTGGGTAGAGTATGCACTGTTTAAAATCAAAATATTATTTATTCAAATAGGTTCGTAGTAATAATAAGCAGTATGGATGGGTTTATCTAATCGTGTTGGGCATCGGCACTAAATTATAGCCTTCATTGTGAAATATAATCCGCCCAGGGACCCGCGTAATGCGATATCATAACTAACGCTACGGTCTGGTATTGATACTGGGTATTAGTGTACATCAGCATATGACTAATGGGTGTAGGATATAGAGCTGTGACCCACGATGCTAAAAATAATTCTTTAAACCATGTGTTAAAAGACATTAATTATTACACTAAACTTATTACAAAATTGACGGATTTGATAGTGGAATGTTACTAAAAATAGAAGGATTATAGTAAAATTTTTATTATCTTGCAAATATGTTGTTCGTAAAATTATGCAAATAATTTTAGCTCGACTCTGTTGAAAAACAGTTTAGTATATTTTTGTTAAACAAATTCTATTTTGAAAATAAACAATTTAGTTTGAATACAAATTTTTGTTTGATAAAAATTGCTTTTATTAAAAGCTCTTTACATTCAACCCGCCATCGGCGACTTTAATTTGGCTTACACCAACGGTGACGCCGCGCCGGTCTCATGCACCGGGTTTTTCAATGGAATATTTTTCAGAATGTAATATATTATTTTTTTGTTATATGTTCTTTAACTTTCTAACAATGAGTAAAATAACTTTAATTAATCAAAGCACGTTTATAGTCATTTTACTACTTATTGTACAACTTCGTGAAATTACTAAGATTTAAAAAAAAATCTAAATCGCACAATCAATATACACCTTTCGTTAATTAGGTAGCAGGTAAGAAATAGAAAGTAGCATCCTACTAGCAAAAAAAAAAATATGTGATAATTAAATATTTCAAACTTGACAATTTTACTTACATACTCACAGACCGGGTTGGCACCAAAACTCCAAAACCTGCGCCGAATTTGACTTTACAGGTTGAGTGGATGATGAGAGAAGGGTGGTGTGGCAACTATTCAAAATCACAACGAAAATTGAAAAAAAAAAATAGCAAAAGTTATACGAATTTTTAAAATCACCCGGTCTCGCAGACATGCGTGACCGTTGGTGGGTTAACATTTTTTGGGCTCACTACCAACTCGTGTATACCTTCAGCCTTCATGTTGTACAAGACGTGAAGGCCAAAGAGCATTCAAAGTCACCCATCTGGCTTTCCATTCAATGTTGCGTACCCGCTCAAAGCGCTGTTCTCAATTAAACCGTACTTAAATGTAATTTAAAAAAATAACTCTAAATGAGAAACGTGGAAAATTTGTGTCGCACGAGGTATTTCTTTTTTCAATGGCTCCCTAATTACAGGCACGTGCAACTCGCTATTCATAAAGACCATGTTGCAATTTGAATGAAATATATTTTTTTAAATAAATTAATTTAAACCACCTTGATGCTCACTAGATCGACTGCGGATTTACCTGAAAATGGCGAAGTTTGAGACGGGCAAATCTCCTTGTATTGATTTGTAATGTGGTCTCTAAGAATATACTTGAAGACCATTTCGATAACCTTATTAAAAACCCGTAACATAATTACAGCTTCTACATAATATGAATTTAATTATTTTTCAATTTTAATTTTCTATTTATCGCCAATTCATAAACGATGTGGACACTAAAGTAAACTATCAGACGGGTATAGTATGAATAGCTTTTGGGGCTTAAGTTAGACTGAAGTTAGGGTGAGTGTAGATTCTTTCAAAGACCTATCGAACAGGAGGGTATAACCTTGGAGCTATTTATACAATTTTTAATAGGTGCGCGGAAAGCATGTCTGTCTGAGCTAATGAATCAAAGCACTTGACTTTTTTATTATAATAGTTGACGGAACAAGCAGATAGTCACAATTTTATATGAAACACTATAATTCGTCTATATATTATAACTAGCGGATTATAACTAGCGGTCCGCGTGGAGTTCAGTTTTTCACAAATCCCGCTGGAAGCATGGATTTTTACGGGATGAAAGTAGCCTATGTGTTAATCCAGAGTAAAATCTATTTCCATTCCAAATTTCAGCCAAATCGCTTCAGTAGCCGCAGCGTAAAAGAGGAACAAACATACTTACACACTTCCACACAAACTTTCGCCATTTTGAATATTAGTGTGATATTGTGATATAGACCACCAACTTTATAAAGAGGTCAAATTTGTGTGTTTGTGACTTTCTGAGGTTGTACGGGATCTACATACTAAGCTAATTTTGTATAATTGCCAGCAACTATACCCAATTAAGCAATATTTGACGGTTGTATGCTGCAAGCAAGCTATGTTATAAATACCTTTATTACAACTTAAAAATAATTATAGCTAGCTTATGTAATTCAGTGTGTAACAAGCTTTATGTTAGGATAACAGGATTAGTGCTAACAGCAGGCGAGCCGCCCACACATCTAGGTCACGAATTCACGAGCTACATTGATCTGCTGAGATAGTGCCTAGCTTTGCTGTATTCATTACATTATTAGATTACACGTATGATAATTATATTCTAACTCTATTAGTATTATAATCCAACTGAAGTGAGCAAATGTACGTACCTATACATAACATAGGTACATTCGCTCCAAAAACGAACATAATTCGGATGATGATTGTTTTTTAAATTGTGTATAAATTAGGAGTTGCTAGAATTAGAATGCTAATAGTAAAGCAATTTCGAAAAGTAACAGTGTATCTGCGATCATTACTTTCGGAGCTACAGGGATTTAAAGGGCAGATTTGCGGCACTGCCGCGGATCCCTGAAACGCCCCATACAAAATGGTAGGATTTAATGACGTTGTAGGTCATAATGATCGTTAGATTTGTATGGGCGTTCAAAGAAAATTACTAATATCTTTGTTGTTTATAGTTTATTTTTAAAAAAATGTTGCATTTAATGTAAGGAAGCTAAAACTGTATGAAATTTTCATCTTTTATTTTGAAATTTTATAATCTTATTCATTTTGCAAATATTCATAGACCCTTTGCTTTTTATGTATAAAATAGTTAACATTGTCCTTATTTACCCAAATATATCATAAAAATCAATATATTCAAACCTATTCATCATCCCCATTACATTATTGGTTCTATAATCATACGTAATTACATATATATATAATGTAATTACATACACAAATATCTGGTTAAATTAGCCAGCTAATGGTACGCCTAGACCTACAGTTAATTCATTCAACGTTTATTAACCTGGTTAATTGAAGATCTATCCGTTGATGACGATTGAACAATATTCGAAAAGTAAAGATGACTATGAGTTCAACCAACTTGTCGCTAAGATAATCTGAAAATAGAATTTTAAAATTCAACCTCACCTTAATCTAGAATCGCTAATATCAAACAAACATCGATAAAATAAAGTGATCCAGGCTTAATAATTTTATTTAAAAAGTAGCGAATTCCTGCGACAATTTAAACGCGTTAAATTTAGTTTTCACTAGGATTAAAAGTAGCTTTTACGTTGCTTATCTATAGTTTAGCTCCACTATCTTCCAAAGTTTAGGATAAACAGATAAACAGTCAGATAGGCAAAAAAACATATAGATAGACAGACAAAAACTTTTAAAAAGCTTGTTTGTGTTTTAATATAGTTTGAATGACTATAACAACTTGAGAAAACACAGTTTTTTGAAGTCACAGACAGTCAATATTATTTATGTCAGTGTGTGTGTGTTGAAGAGTTACTTTTTATTTGTAAAAAAGATTATATTTTTCCATTTTTAGTGTGTTTATAGTGTGGGCAATTAACGCCATAGTATGGGCAATTTTGTTAATTTATTTCAGTTCAATCTAGAAGTATACTCGTTCTAACGAAAAATAATTTTCAAAATTGGTTTATAAATGACGAAGTTATGAGGTAACAAACATAAAAAAATACGCGTCAAAATATATACCTCCTCCTTTTTTGATACCGGTTAAAAAATTAAATACGTTGTGCGCCATGAAAATCCGTAATTGCTAGCATAAACTCGTAACTCTGTCTGATGGAACAGAATCTAATTGTAATGATCAAGTCGAACGCATGATTTAATTAAAGCCGAATATAGGGGGAGGTAAAATGGGAGAGGGGGTCGTCACCCGCGCAGGGTAACTAGATACGAATGGAAACTGCGTGTATTGATTCCAGTTTTATATATCTATCTATGCGTGTTTTAAAAGAGGAGGAGTAGCACGTCTGTATGTCCTTCTATACATATTATAAATCTAGCAGACATCCCGCGTTTATACTCATGTAGATCCCATTTCGGTGGGAATACGGGAATAAAACATAGCATATGTTATTCTGTAAAAATGGTAATGCACCTTTCTGATGGTTGATGAGTTTATAAAATTAAGTTTTAAGTTACAGAGTAACAAACAAAAAAGAAACATACACACAGCCAAACGAAGAACCTCCTCCATTTTGAAAGTCGGTTAACAAAACACTAAACATCTGTGTAGTCAATATATGTGTATGTCTGTATGTTCGCTTAACTCAAAAGTTACTAAGTGGATTTTTATACGGTTTTCACCAACAGTGATCTAAGAAGTAGGTTTAACTTGTAAAGAATAAAAAATAAATATGCACAAGGTTTTTAACTAGGGTAGGACTATACGTACAAGTTGTACAAAATGGTAAACTTCTTATCCAATCTGTAATGCATCTATGACGTGATCAGCCGAGTAAGGACAGCAAAACACTACCAAAAACGGTAGCAGCAAAGTAACAGTAATAAATCCAATATATCAATGATTTATATTCAATTGAATTGAATAAAGCCCTACATTTATATAAAGATAAAAAAAACGAAATTGATTGCTATAGGAAGTCGTTTTCGTTCATTCATCCACTGGAAAACAAATTGCCTCCGTACTGAACAGATAAAAAAATTGTTGACGTCATTCCGCGATTTATATGACGGTTCTTTTGTTTGACGTCCGATTTGATTTGTTTTACATGTCATGTTTTACATGCATACAGAAGAAAAATATTTTGAAATTTTTAGATTCTTTAAGTTATTATTGAAAAACAGTACGACACTTGTGTTCTTTTTTGTAGTTTGGCTAATGAAAGTATTAGTCTCTACTTTCATCGCACGCCACATTAAAAAAAAATCGAAATAAATTCTGAAAAATATTGGAATAACTGAGTTTGATACTTATTTATAGGTAGTAATGTATTCACAAATAAAAAAATAATGAAAACGCATGTTTTTTAACTTGTTTAAATGATTTTTTAAAAACCAAGAACAACCACTAAATACATAAGTTTTATTTTATAATCCACTTTGAAATAGAGTAATCCACATTTTTTTATAAAAAAGAGAAAAGCCTCTTTTTCACGAAATCGGTACATTTTTGCCCCATGTATCCTAATTCGATTTGATAGCTAATGATCCCTATCACCCCATAAAGGGATCGCTATACGTTTCCAGTGACCTTTTATATTTCTTACGCTGGATCTCGAACTAATTTAAGTTTATTGTTTTTGAAACAAAGTTTACAGCTTACAGTATAGAGCAGGGTTTCTCAAACTTTCGGCTCCACGAATTCCTGTTACAATTTCCAAGTGACAGCGAACCCCTTACTAAGTAATGGGAACCCCCCCCCCCCCCAAAGAAAAAAAAATTTGACTGTTGAAGAAAATAAGGAATTATTTTGCATAAAAGGTAGCACATAAAGACATAAAGTACCAAAAGAAATGTCTTTGTAATATTAATGTGATGGGTGTGCTTGTTTCTTGTCGCAAATGAATTCAATTTTAGGAGTAATTTTGGGCAATTTTAACCTTCATTCTGACTTGGTATCAGTTACGTAAATCTTGTCGCGAACCCCCTACCGTCGAATGACGAACCCCTAGGGGTTCGCGTACCCCACTTTGAGAAACCTTGGTATAGAGCGTACTGAAAGATATCGTCACATACGTATAGAACGAGAGCCTGCGGTAGGTAGACATACTATGTTTTGATGATGGCTGACGAGTCACCAGGTGTTTCATTCCAAATCTTCGAACCCTAGTTCGCAACAATAGGTATCCAATTATGAAGTTTGGAACGTGGCTTTGGAAGTTAATTCCATTTCATAATGTTATTTTTTCACTCCCATTTCGTTATCTACTCTATTTAAAACTTCAAACTGTATCACAAAGCTATTCATTCTTACAGGTTTTTTGATAATGTTTACTACCACACGGGTAGGTTACTAAACTCCTGGGCAAACTATCATTAATGTTAGTTAATAATCTATACTTAATATTATAAAGAGGAAAACTTTGTTTGTATGTTTGTTTGTTTGTAATGAATAGGCTCAAAAACTACTGGACCGATTTTAAAAATTCTTTCACCATACGAAAGCTACATTATCCACAAGTAACATAGGCTAAATTTTATTTTGGAAAAAATAGGGTTCCGTAAGATATTTGGGTTTTTCGGACACAAGGTGTAAAAAATCAACCAGAAAAGTTACTTATTTTGCGTACGCTGCAAGGTAAAGTAGGGATGTGGGTAGGGTAGGGGTGGGCTAATGGTTAGGGTGGGGGTAGGTAGGGGCAGGGTAGGGGTAGGGTAGGGGTAGGATAGGGGTAGTTGAAAGTTTACATGGAGTTTCACGCGGACGAAGTCGCGGGCGTCCGCTAGTGGTTAATAATAATTTGGCCAGAAAATATTTTAGGCAAACTATTCGCAATATATTTTTTAACGTACTAAGTTTGAAATTAAAACGCTTTTCATTCAATAAATTGATGGGTGAAGAACGTTTCTAACACGGATCTTGGACTATTGTGTGTATATTAAATAAATTTAAGTGTATATTAAATAATATTAAATAAAAGCGAAAGGCGCTTTTATTTAATATTCCTACACAATCTGCCTCATAGGCGTGCAAGCCGAGTACATTATTATAATTTTTATTTACTAATATTAGAACTGTCAATCATTTATTATGTCATTTCATAAATTAAAGTCATATAACAAACATAATAAAATAAAATTAAACCAAAGTAATATTATCAAAACATTAAGTATACATTTACATGTTATTAATAAAAATAATTTGTCATTAAGGAACTCTGCTACTGTGTAATATCCTTTATCTAAGAGTATTTTAACCATTCTTCCTTTGAATTGCATAGCATCTAACCTTTTCAAACTCTCTGGAATATGATTGTATATCCGTATGGCCATACAATATGTGTTTTTTTTTAAATATATTTACTCTCTGCCTTATGTAATTATTCTTAATTATGTAATTAGATAGAAGATATAAAAAATAAGCATGTTAGTCTTTTCAACCGAAATCCAAACCAAATTCTGTTTAAAATGGACTACTAAGACAAGTGGACCCTCGACCCAGAAGGGTGCTAGTGTAAGCTCTAATTATCACACCAAACCCGTAGTCTCCAATAAACGTCATTCCCATTCGTATCTCGTCCCCATTCACCCACCCCCTGCCCCTTCCGCCCCCGCCGCCCCGCTGACCGGGGGCAGGACAATCCCGGTTTAATTATCCCGTTTGTACCACTGCATTGTAATTAGATTAGCATTGTGTCAATGTCAACCAGTTGACGATCTACAGTTTTATTTTATTTTCTTGCAATATACCTCAGTAGCTCCATGGTTGACCAAAGGTCCCAGGTTCAATCCCTATTGAACTAGTGTTTTGCTAATAGTAGAATTAGCATGTTTAATGATTCAGGAATACAAGTCGTATCCAAAAGTTATAATATAATTTTTTTATATTTATATTTATCTTTTTATATTTCTTTTACTTCTCCTTCACCGGCAAAGATATACCACCAAGCGGTTTAGCGTTCCGGTACGATGCCGTAGAAACCGAAAGGGGTTTGAATTTTCATCCTCCTAACAAGTTAGCCCGTTTCCATCATAGAATCTTAGAATGCATCATCACTTACCATCAGGTGAGATTGTAGTCAAGGGCTAACTTGTAAAGTATAAAATCCTCCGAACCTGGGACCTAAATATCTAAAAGCAATGTAGTCCAGGAGCTCAACTCAACGTGATTATATTCCAAATGCTTTATAATGAGCATTATAATGGAATTCACTGGAACAATGGCTCGGGCCACGACCAACACTCGCTTTACGCTCGAAAAAGAAATCCCTTCTTATAGCCCTTTAGCCAATAACTAACGGCAAAATGTTTATATCAGCGAATTACTTTTTCAAAATCTATACTAATATTATAAAGCTGAAGAGTTTGTTTGATTGAACGCGCTAATCTCAGGAACTACTGGTCCGATTTGAATAATTCTTTCAGTGTTAGATAGCCCATTTACCGAGGAAGGCTATACGCTATATATTATCCCCGTGTTCCTACGAGAACGGGAACCACGCGGGTGAAACCGCGCGGCGTCAGCTAGTATCTTAATATCGATCTACTCGTATTACAAACAGCTTTCAAATTGGTCTATCCGAATGAGAACTACGATGCCATAAAAGGCATGTATATTATAAACTGACATATGTTTGTTGATATCGGGAACTAAAAAATTAACAAGCGAACATATGAATCTTTGATACGCTTTATTGGAAAACCTTGACGGCCTCCGTGGCGCAGTGCTATGCGCGGTGGATTTACAAAACGGAGGTCCTGGGTTCGATCCCCGGCTTCGGCCGTGGCTAGTTACCACCCTACCGGCAAAGACGTACCGCCAAGCGATTTAGCGTTCCGGTACGATGCCGTGTAGAAACCGAAAGGGGTGTGGATTTTCATCCTCCTCCTAACAAGTTAGCCCGCTTCCATCTTAGACTGCATCATCACTTACCATCAGGTGAGATTGTAGTCAAGGGCTAACTTGTAAAGAATAAAAAAAAAAAAAGAAACCTTGAGTGACATGAAATGCGCAGCGGACGAAACATTCGAGAAAGGAGACGATCCATATCAGGTCCACTCTTGTATCCCGTATCATTTTAATTTAAAAAATACAAGGATTCTGTTAAAATTCAAATAAGTGAATAAATCTAACTAAATAAAAAGAAATAAATAAAAATTTAAACTCAAGTTTTTGAGTTATAACAAGATGGCGCCCTTAAAGGAACTATGACATGACAATTGACAGCAAACGTCAAATCGACTACTGTGTTGTAAACGTCATCAATCGGCCATTATTACATAATGAGTATTATTTCGAAAGAATTAAAGTAAAATCGTAGATTTGTATAATCAAAAATAGTTAAAAAAATATTTTCTTTTATTTCCGCCAAGAAATAAAAGAAAATATTTCAATGACTGATCCTGGATATCCATACAATTTTGGACCATCTCCTTTCTCTTAACCACAGAACATAATGCGATTAAGCTGGCGCTAAAGATAATAATAGTGATCTTAACAATAACCGGGCTCGTAGACGGTTCTTTCATTGGTTGTCTCGTATGCTGATAATGCATTGAGAAGGATTGACAAGAAAAATAGCCTGTGACAACGTAGATATGATTAGTTAATCCACTGGTGATTGCTCAGTCAAAAAATGTTTAAACTGCTTCAAGACAATAGAAAAATTTTATTAAATATGATTGTTTTTAGTAAGTTATACTCGTTGTTATATTGTTTTAGTATTATATTTTAATGTTATATTTTTTTTCTTATTGTTTCGCTCAATTTTGTGTTATTAATTAGTTTTAGTTTAGTCTTATCATGTAACATTTACTTTTAATTTGGTTAAGTTATGTCGCTATGTGACTACGCATTTCCGTGGTGTCACCTGGATCAAGGTCTTCAGCTGAGAATCAGTATTGTGTGTCCATACATTTGCTTGGTACATGGAGCACAATGGTGAGCTGAATACTTTTCCAAGGTTGTGCCAAATATAAAATTAAGTTGGTAAGTAAATATGATGGTTGTAAAGTTTGGCACAATTTTTGAAATGAATGTTTTTTTCTTTCTTTCTTTCTTTCAAGACGGTATCTGCCAGCGTCCTCTTTGATGCTCCCGAGAAAACGCACTGTGATCCGTCGGTCACCAAGCAATGAAATATATCTTATTACCAGCGCCAGCCAGAAGTAAATTTTGCGAGATCCAAATATGGCGCCTCTCCTGTTTGCTTCTAATAATATGCTGATACCTATATCAAATTATGATTGTAAAGTAAGAATGGAACGCGAAGATCTCGACCATACTCTGGGGTGACCAATTGAAAATCAGGCGTAGTACCGTCTACGGTTGACTAGGATTATCATTTAGGCGCTCTCTAGGATTTGGCGCCTGGAGCGACTGCTCCGTTCGCCGTATGGACGGGCCGGCCCTGCTTATTACCAATAAATAAGAATACAGATTAATTGATAAATTAAAAACCCAGTGTTCCAGCCCAGTCTGCACCAGCCATAAGTCCCGTGGCCACGGCGTAATACGATTACGCGGCCGCCGCGATCATCGTAAATGCAAATGGCGTCGCGTCGTAAACCGATTAGCATCAATTAGGCCGCTGGCTCGTGTCACTCGGCTGTCCCGGAAATAAGCTCCAAATTTCGCGCTCAATCTCTAAAAAGAACCTCTAATTTTAAAAGTAACCAACGCGTATAATCGTAACAAAAACAAACGAACAAAATTCACATTCCCATCTATTTATTACATACCTAAGTCAACCTTATTTGGAAACTTGAGTTGTAAGTTTTAAGGCACCTAGCACACTACGCAGCCATAACCACGTATGGTCTCTCCAGGTTAACTGAGGAGTCATCGCGTACTGGACCGCTCTGGCCAAATTGGCCGCAGGTAGCTCCGGCGCGACTGGTTGCTGCGACCACGCTACTTATACTCGTAGCTTGCGTAGCGGTCGCGCACTTCTGTGACGGCGAATGCAGCCAGGCCTGGTTGTGGTTGGGGCAACAAATCTCGCCGCGGCTAAACCATAGCTTCTGCGACCGCGACCAAGACTTGTCGTGGTCGTGGCCGTACGGTGCACGAGGTCCCTAATGGGGGTGATTTTGCGACCACGGCCAACCACTCTTCGTGGTCGCAGCCACTAGTGTGCGAGTTTCCTAACCCCGCACCCATGTAACACACGGTTACAGTGTCAAGAGGCGCCGGGTCGCGCGGGACGGCGAGTGAGGACTAGTGCTTGTGAGTGCTTTTATGTTTGAGTTGCGACTAAACGCGGTTCTGCTCTGAGTGAATGATATAAGACCTAGTACGATATACGAGATATTTTACGGCATTGAATAGAAAAAAACAATGACGAACTGCCAAATAATATTTTGTTGATATTTTATTTTTACATCTGTGAATGAAACAAAACAACATGTAATAATATAATATAATTAATTCCTGTATAATTTTATTTTACAGTATAATTACGCATACAGTTTGAAGACTAAAAACTCATTAACAATCATCTCGTCATTGTTCTTTGCTTTGCTGCTTTCTGCACAATATTCGTAAATGCAAATCTGTGTAGAGATAATTATGTCAAGTATTAAGCAGATTAAAAAAAAAACAATTCACACAGTACCTACATATGGTAAAATAGCGAACAGAAAGCGGTGTCAACCAGATTGTCATCAAACGGGTTGAAGCCGGTTTAGGGCCGTAGGGATTTAAAGTCTCTATAAAAGGGTATATACTGTAGTGGGCGTCTTTCGACTTGGATGACGACATCGAATATATATTTCAAGTTGAATAGTACCTTGAACTGTTTTCAGTGCCGAGTACTTTATAAATGCAAAAATACACTGCCAAACCTAAAGACTCATCAATGATTTTTTTTTCCATTTTACAATTTGTTCGTATGATGATAACTTATAATACTAGGTAGTACTATTACAACCCACATACTGCATTATCAATGTATAATACTCTGTATTTTACTAAAATTTACAAAACATCCTAATGATGACTAATGTTCATGTTTAATCAACAATAAGAATTGTGAATTTTTTGTGATGACACAAGATGTCAACAATTCTCGAGCCCAACCATCAAAACACACATTTAAGGTTGCCCTTCAAAATAAACCATCTACCCCCATTCGCAATAAAAGTAAAAAATAACGAACGTTGCGTCCAAAAGAGAGCTACAAGCTACGTTAAAAATACTACATTTAACAAAACATCGGCAAACAAAAGTCACATATATCACCTAAGTAATAAAGAACTTATTTCCTTAAATCAAAATGTGATTTGTCACGTTCTGTAACAAAGGTTTTGTATCTCCTTAAATCCGATATACGAAGCTTTTGATACCCAAAGGCGTCTATTGCCTTTCAAGCGATTAACACCTAACTTGAAGCAAAAACATGCAAACTTCCACTTCACGGTCATAAAAAGAGAGTTGGTTTTGAAACAACATAAATAATGCAGTTATTACATTATAGATTCAATAGAAACATATATGAAATCCTTCGTGTTACAATGTGAAATGAATCCGCGATAAAATGAACGTTAGTTATTGGTGATAAAGTCGATATTAGTGTGTCGTTATCTTTTTTTAGTTTTTAGTTTCCGTCGTAAAAGTGGGATAAATCAATGATAGTTATTGCAATTGGAAATTGCCCGGAGGCATTGATAATCGACGGAACAGTTTGGTTACTCTCAGCTGAATCATCGTTATCTACGCCTTTATGGCGGAAACGATGAAATGGACAAAGAACTCGATAGCTAAGTAATTAACTTTATTAACAAAATTGTATAAACTGTGGCGTCTACAAATGACCTCACTTTGATATATCATCATCATCATCATCATCATCATCTTTATCAACCCATATTCGGCTCACTGCTGAGCTCGAGTCTCCTCTCAGAATGAGAGGGGTTAGGCCAATAGTCTACCACGCTGGCCCAATGCGGATTGGAAACTTCACACACGCAGAGAATTATAAACATTATCTGATGTACAGGTTTCCTCACGATGTTTTCCTTCACCGTTTGAGACACGTGATATTTAATTTCTTAAAATGCACACAACTGAAAAGTTGGAGGTGCATGCCACGGACCGGATTCGAACTTACGCCCTCTGGAATCGGAGTCAGAGGTCCACTTGGCTATCACGTATCCTTTAATATATCAATGGGACATATTCAAGATAGTGGTTGGCTAAAGATAGATAGTTAAGATAGATATTTGGGAATATCAATAACGACGTAGCAATTTCTTTTTTTATACGTGGGAAAAACCCCATCGATTTCTTCGGGGATCTTCACGGGGTGGCAAGAAGATTAAGCCGGACTCAAACCGACAAAATCCACACGATATCTTGAATCCTCGTCTGATGGCTGAACTGTCCCAGAAACCTTTTGCGAGCCAAGTTATAGCCAGCTTCACCTCATTCTCAAGTTCCAAAAATTGCCAATTGTGACCGTAGCCTCATGAAAATCTTCATGAGGAAGAAAACAGCAATTTTCTGGCACCTGCAAAGGGGATTCCTCTATGAGATAGAGGATAGATAAGGAAAACGTGCTTCAAAGAACGGAACAACGGAGCAACGGAAAAAGTGGATAGATGATACCAATGAGTGGACCAAGTTAACCTACTATATTACATTACATTATTACTGATAATGATGTATAAATATATAAATTGCTATGTCCAAATTCTGTGGAATGTATTTACTAAAAAGATAGGGTTAGAAAAGAAAGAGTCACGTTTCATGTGAAAATTTTTCTTTAAAACAGAATTTATCAGCGACGAAAATTACGTAGCATTCTGCTACGACGTACGCTACGAAAAATAAACGCCGAATTCGATATCACAGAAAATATGGTTTCATATTCATTTCATTCGCCGTGATTCGTAAATTATTGCATTTGTAGGTCTTTATAATTTATTTAACTACTGCGAAATTAAATGCTTAGGGAATAATTTGCTATTTTCTGAAAAAAAAAAATAACGAATCCAAGCAACATCACCCAGATCCAACAGAAAACATTATATGTTTCAAACTGAAAACGAAACATATTTTTTTTTAATTAATTAATTTCTGATTTTTTTAAATAATTGTGGCAGTACGCATATTCGTAGGCGTTAATTGTAAGAAAATAAATTTAATATTTCATAATTATGGTTATAACAAAACAAATTAAGTATTCCCCTACTTGGGAAATAAGTATACACTTAGTATCATGCACATAAATAAGTCATCTACGTATTCGTTAACTATCACTACGTAAAAAAATTTAAGTAAAAATGTGTGAAATACATTTTGACTACAGCATGTAGCAGGCGGTGCCGCGTCAGCGCACGGACGACTTATAAACTAACTCGCTAATAAACTTGCCTTATCACACTGCACTACGTGACGAGCGTGACACACTGCCGTCTTGAGTATACGCGAGACTTATCTCACTTGTACTTCTTAAAGCACAATTACTTCAATTCAAAAGATATCTGATTTTTACGGGCTCTAAAGTTTCGTCAGCCAGAGACGTGGTTGTTATTTTTAAGTAGAAAGTATTCCAGAATAATCTGTCTTAAAAAAAGCTGCTTTTAAAATTCGTAAAAATGTGTGAAATACATTTTTACCAGAACATATAGCAGTTGGTGCGGCGTCGGCGCACGGTCGACTTATAAACTAACTCGCTAATAAACTTGCCTTATCACACTGCACTACGTGACGAGCGTGACACACTGCCGTGTTGAGTATACGCGAGACTTATCTCACTTGTACTTCTTATAGCACAATTAGTTCAATACAAAAGATACCTGATTTTTTACGGGCTCTAAAGTTTAGTCAGTCAGCTACGTAGGTGTTTCTTTTCAAGTAGAAACTATTCCAGAATAATCTCTGACTTAAAGAAAGCTGCTGCAAAGTTCGTAGAAATGTGTAAAATACATTTTGACTACAGCATGTAGCAGGCGGTGCCGCGTCAGCGCACGGACGACTTATAAACTAACTCGCTAATAAACTTGCCTTATCACACTGCACTACGTGACGAGCGTGACACACTGCCGTCTTGAGTATACGCGAGACTTATCTCACTTGTACTTCTTAAAGCACAATTAGTTCAATTCAAAAGATACCTGATTTTTAACGGGCTCTAAAGCTTAGTCAGCCAGAGACGTGGTTGTTATTTTTAAGTAGAAAGTATTCCAGAATAATATGTCTTAAAAAAAGCTGCTTTAAAATTCGTAAAAATGTGTGAAATACACTTTTACCAGAGCATGTAGCAGTTGGTGCCGCGTAGGCGCACGTTCGACTTATAAACTAACTCGCTAATAAACTTGCCTTATCACACTGCACTACGTGACATGCGAGACACCCTGCCGTGTTGAATACGGATAAACGGCTGAACCAATCAAGATGAATTTTAGAATTATGATAAATGGGACCTTGGCGCAGAATGTAGGTGCTATTTTTAACCCTAAAATAAAAAGTGAATTGGTAAAATAGGGGTTGATGAAGTTTGTATGGAAATGGGTCTATTTTTATAGTAGTAGTTATAAAAAATTGTGCATAAATCATGAAAAGAAATTACAAAATGTAATTGGATTTGATAATTTTCAAAATTCAAATCAAAACAGGAAAGTCTGTCATCTTACAAGCCAAGTTATGTTCTCGATTAATAGATGCATTGACTATCGATAAAATGTGAAAAGTAAAGGGGATAAAAAATTCAACACCAAAGGATTAAAAATATGCTTTTGCTTTCTCTTTGTTATCTCTTTTCTTTTTATTTCTTTACATTTTCTTTTCTTACCTTTTTATCTTTGTTCTGTCTTTTCCTTCCTTTTCCTGCCTTTTATTTCATATATTGTTCTATTTGTTCTCTCATTTCTTTCTCTCTGTTCTCTCTTTCTTTTCTTTTTCAGTCTCTCTTTTGTCTCTTTTCTTTTGTTGTCTTTCCTTTCTCACTTTTCTCTTTTTTCAACTTATCTTCGCGATTGTAGGTATATTAACTATGGTTTTAATGTAATGTAATGATAAATAAATGGGGATGAAAGCTTACACTAATTATTAGATGTTATTTCATATGTTGAAACACTATTATTTTCGAATCTTAAGCCTAAAGTAGTTTTTTCCAAAGGCCGTGTGTCAGCTCAGGGCGATCAGATGACCTGGGCCCTAAATCAAATGTATCAGATACATACGCCGCCCGCCCAACCGGCTGTGTTCTACACCTTTATATATCGATACCTGATTTATTCCCTCCCTACGTCTGCACGAAAAGGACCATTATTTTACAAATATAAAAAGTTACTATATATTTTTTCTGTTCCCATATTTTATTCCCTAAAACATTTTAGTACCGACTTATGTTTTTCTACTTATGTTTTCTATAAAGGGCACTTAGATAATACTATCGGTATTCTTTTTTATTATCTGTATTCTACTGTCGATAAACTATCAAACGGGTTCCGTGCAGTTTTCACAAATATGCGTGCTATGTGCGCTGTAGCATGGTCCGGGTGACAGTTGCCTTATGACGTTAACAATACGTACTGTTATCGTGTATCGCGACAAATTTTCAAGAGTGGAACGAACTGTCACCCGCACCATGCTATAGCGCACGAACTGTATGTAGTGTTTTTTGTTTAATTTGGTTGCTATATTATGATAATTGTTGTTAGTATCGCAGAAGCCTTTCTGCCTGAACTGTTTGGGATAAAACATATTGCATATTGGACTGTTCCGCTTTTATAGAAGGATGCTACGCGGATGAAGTCGCGGCGTCAGGTAGTTTGTAGATATATATATATATATATAAAAGGATGTAAGTATTAACGGAGATCTGAAAAAGTAGGCAAAAGTTATAACTATTAGGAATAGTATAAAAAATATTATTATAGAAATCAGTTGGCTAGCCGCGACCACCCTAACACGAAGATCTCCCGGGATAAGGCGGAAACTTGAAATTCGCAAAGTTCGGAGGAAAAACTTGTGTGCGTAAATCTCGTTTATCTCACAGACCCGCGTCTCGCTCCCCTCTGTTATTGCGTACGGACGCCGCGGCCGCAGATGGACGCAACCGATACTGCTAGATGGACACAATCGATATCAAACTATTGATATCGATTGTGATAGAGTAATCAATATCAAACGATTGTTATCGAGTAGTTAACGATTTAGAACTTGGACTCAAAAGGTTCAACATCATCATCATGATTTAATCTCTTATTTATTTATTTATCCTTATTTTTATAATTTTTAAAAATGTTGATAAAATACTAAATAAAAAATTTAAAAAATAATTCAACCCCTCGCTGCAGGACATTTAAGTGCCCAAGCAACCGGTGTCAGGGTTCCAGAGTGAGGAACCTCCTTACAATACGCGCCGTCTCAAGAATAACTGCCTTCTGTATCCGACCCTTGATCTAACAGTTTAGTGAAAGCTTCTTCTTAAGAATCATGAATATATAAATAATAATAATAATCATCAATCATCAATCATCATCATTATCATTATAATAGGTAGGGCTTCCTTCTTATAGGAGTGGGGAATTGTAACTTAGACCCATCACGCTGCTTTAAAGGTTGTCAGGCCTAGCCCTCATTCGTATGAGAGCTTTTTAAGAGACGTTGAAAATTCAAATACTGAAAATTTCTTAAAAGAAACATATACCTGGGCCCAAGAATTGATATCAGCATATGTATACTGTGCCAGCAGGGTTATTATCTATCATTCAAATAATGAGTCACTACATCGATTTTTTCATTTTTGTGATCATGTAACATAGATAAGTATTTTGACAAAAACGCCACTTAACGTTAAATGTCTGTAATTTTTTATTTTACTCTCATATAACATGATTATTTCAAAGAAAATACGTAAACAAAGATTTCTCGTTGAAATAACGTTACTATTTGCTACTACCACTACTACACCAATGTCACTTTACGTAAAATTATGATAATTATGTTGAAAACACAACTAAAATACGATGAAAACGATGTATTGACTCATTATTTGAAAATTACACCGAGATATGTTTACCATGGGAATCTAGCTGCACTTTTTTTTTATTCTTTACAAGTTAGCCCTTGACTACCAATCTCACCTGATGGTAAGTGATGATGTAGTCTAAGATGGTAGCGGGCTAACTTGTTAGGAGGAGGATGGAAATCCACACCCCTTTTCGGTTTCTACACGATATCGTACCGGAACGCTAAATCGCTTGGCGGTACGTCTTTGCCGGTAGGGTGGTAACTAGGTGGTAACGGCACTTGTTCATGTTCTGTAGGCTAAACACTGGACCAATGAGGCACATAAAGCATAGGCGCCTATTACAAAAACAGCAACGCAGTTTGATAGCAAAATCTAAGCAGTCGTATAACCCTGGATGCCCCATAATAAGTCGCAAATTGTATAATCAAACTAGTCACAAACATTACAAACAGACGTGACAGCGTGGGCAAACTAAACGCCAATCAACCCGAGCTAATTCCGAAACTGTGTTGTTATTTTGAAAAACTTTACACAAATTCCGAAACTCCTGTTGCCGCTGAATCCTAAACTACTACTCGTCGCCAGCTGGTGCCACGAAGCCGATAGTAAAGTATACATTACTCGCTTAAACTGCATTGTTTGCTTTTTATCAACGGAAAATGGAAACGTTATTGAAATTTTCAACCTTCATGTTCCATAATAATTTAATGCTTGACTGTGATAAAACAATTTTTAATTGCATAAAGAATATTAGGTCTTATCCTTAAGGTCTAATCTTGTAATGGAAAGAGCTCCAGAGTATACGTAATCGAATCAGAACTAAGATTCAAAACCAAACCGACTATATCGCAACCACAGTCATGGTTTGAAATATCGTGGTGGGCCCAAATTGCTATAGCAACCCTGTAATGTTATTGGTTGGTCCTCTATTAGGTGTACTGAAGACGAAAACCTATCATAGGTGGCGTAAAACCGAGATGATTAGATGTCCCAACAAAAGATTCATTGTTTATGTCCAGCAGTAGACATCCATAGTTTAATGTATGTAGTGTGATGCTGAAGATATTGATGATTTAAACATTATCCATCATCTTATAATTTCAACTATATAAGTATAAAATTTATCTCTTACAATACCAGCAATGTATATAAAACATTAGAGAATTACCGCCAAACATCGTAGCGACGCTGTCTTAGTGAATGCAAATCAGAAATTCAGATAGTTGCTCGTTATTATTCCGCGCCAGTCCCGGGTTCGAACCGGACGGGCTCTCCTCTGACATCTTTTTCTGTATAACAGATGTTACCGGTTGGCCACGACTACGATTCTTTTGCAGTATAGAATAGCAGGGATATTCTGTCTAACCTCTCTATTTCAAGATCTATAATATCGTGTTAGACAGAGAAATATAGAGGTGAATCTATAATTTTATATACTAATATTATAAAGCTGAAGAATTTGTTTGTTTGATTGATTGAACGCGCTAATCTCAGGAACTACTAGTCCGATTTGAAAAATTCTTTCAGTGTTAGATAGCCCATTTATCTAGAAAGGCTATAGGATATATAGGATATATAGATATTTTATCCCTGTATTTTTACAGGAACGGGAACCACGCGTGTAAAACCACGCGGCATCTACTAGGTCTGATATAAAGGTGAAACTCGTACTTGCAAGTTTTACAAAACATCGTTACAGAATAGTGCTCCAGATTAGGCATAACTGCACGAACCACGTGACTTTACCTGCATAGATCCCGTTCCCGTGAAATCATTCATCACCTTCATCATCAGCCACTGGTTGGACGTCCAAGGTGCTATAATAACGATACGATATAAGCTTCTTGTAAAGACTGAGAAACACCACGAATCTTCGAGACTTTGGTGTGTCCAATAACAAATATATCTCCTGAAAATTTATCAATGTTTTTTTTAAACAGGACACCAACAGGTTACAATAAAATCTTATAATAAAATATAAAGAGATATATAAGTTACGGCAATTATTGCAGACCCACTAATGTTACAACTTCATTAAAGATATGTTTCTTTTTTTCGTTTTTGTCAAAATCGGCTCTGCGATTATATATTTTTTTTTAATTTTTTGTCCACATAGATACTGCTTGAGCTAATTTCTTGTATGCCAATAATTAAATATTTTGTTTTTGAAAAATAACTTTTATACGTAAGATAGCGTGGTGGTGCTGACCGCTTGGGCGATGAAGCCGTGGCCCCAAGGCAACAGATGTTGCGCATAAGTTAATATTTTAAGTAATAATGCTAATGAAATTCAGATTTTGGTGAGTTTTTTAATGAATTTCAAAGTGACTTTTGTAGGACTGTTGTTCCGCGCTCGTTATAATAGATGCTGGTTTTATTATATGAATTAGGTCGATGGTATTATGTTGTTTTGGGTTCCGTATAATATAAACGACTAACTTTACCTTATGCCGTATCCACATTAGTGCCGTGAATGTCCGTGAACAGGTGCAAACGTGAATGTGGAATGATTTTCGCGGGGTTCACGCATGTTCCCCGATCAGAGTCGGAATTTTGTTCCGCAACAAAGGGTTCAAATCTCCTTCGCGCGGCATTCACGCATACACACGGCCCATCTAAATAGTGGTATAGTGAAACATCAAACAAAGTTATTGCTGCAATCTGCATTCTATGTCCATATCGCGGCGGGTTTCAAACGATTGTGAATGTGGATGTGGAAGGCATAGACTCGTGCCATGAATTCATGGCGAGAACTGGCGCGTGAATTCACGGCACTAATGTGGAGCCGGCGTTATGTGCGAATTGGTGTTTGACAATATTTTATCAAACATCAATATGCACCACATAATGAGTATTTGTCGAAGTGAAGTTGAAACTACCAGTTTCAGTTCCACACAGTCTTTCGTGGGTGTTTCTAAAAATCTGGCACGATTCGAACAGAAAACAATACGCGGCCGATGCCAAGATGCCAAGTTTCACTCCAACCGTATGTCTCGTAAAAGCAAAAACTTCAATCGACGCTTTGTGGAAGTGAGTCGGTGAATCGTGCCAAATGCTGCGCTTCTACTTAGCGGGGCCAAATTTTGAGCATTAGCAACTTAAGGGCTATAGCTCACTAGAGCCAACTGGCATCTGACCCTCACCACCTTGCTTCGTTCTTTTAGTATTCTTTGCATGAACTTCTATGAGCATACGCTCAACGAATCAACACCGCATCCCTGGATCGCCTCGCTCGCACAAGGCCAGCCATGCAAACGGCCAGTCTACTCACATATTGCCAAAGCACAAGTCCTGCAAATTATTCACGTGAGGCATTGCCCGAATTTGTAGAAGAATCTTCAGACTACTCGATGTTCACTAGTTGACCCGGGGACGTTCACCCTTTGACCAGGCTAAATTCACTCGTGCTGAAGGAGCTTCTATAGGAATGATTCCTTTCGACAAAGACGCTGAATAATGAGCTTGGTGGTTGGGTGCAAGGTAGCTCTAATGAGCTATTTCCTTAAGATGCTGTTTTTAGATACATACTTAACAATGAAATACGAAGGCCCACTGAGCACATCTGCTATTTAAAGTATGAATAAAAAAGTATCCGGTAAACATTCCTAAGACAATCATGAAACTTGTCATGATAGTCTTGGGAAAAGTCACTGTAGTACTGTAGTTATTTCATGACGTCAGTCTTGATTGGCGGCCTAGTGGTGTCTTATGTCTAAGGTATTCAAACGACCAGCGTTATTCTTATTCTGGCGTCTTGGCAAGGTTTTCTTGATTCAATTCTGTATGAATTGAACCAAGAAAATCCTTGTCAGGACGAATTTTATTAATTTATTATGAAGGAAATAGAAAATTAAGAAGTAATTTGGGAAAATTTTTAATTCCGTTTGTTGATTATTACACTGATTGTATCCTTTTAAACACTCCATTCCACTCCATTTGTCCATTTCACACCTGTTTATAATGTCCATTTGTCCATTCAATTGTCCATTTCACCGTCCTATCTTGATACACATCACAGAATATAGCGACTACTAGAAAAAGGCAATCGTCTGATGTTTTCGAAGCTCATTTTAGCGATTTTAATTCCACCCTCACGCAAATAAACTAATTGCTAATTACCCGCCTCCGAGAGCCTCGCTAATTATACTGAAAAAATATTACTAAAGCACCCCGACACTGACTTATGATATTATTATGAGCCTTAATTGAGATAATAACGATCGCCCTTTTATTGAGACAAATAAGCTTTTCAGAATCAGAATGTTCTTGTTAAGGATCTTGGACTGAAGTTTTTAATAATTTTATTCATCGACAAAACTGACAAAAGAAAAAAAAACATTTGCAAAACTGGTCTACCTATTATTGAATTGTATGACACAATCTACATTAGCTCAAGCGAAGATTCGGTTATAAGAATGAATTTCTTTTTTTTTATACAATGTCAAGGTAGCCCTTGACATCACATCCGTTTATAAGTGACGATGGAGATTAAGGTGGAAGCGGGCTAACTAAGCAGAGGTACTAAAAAATTTTAATAAAAAAAATTCAACCGACTTCCAACTCAAAAATTAACCTAAACTAAAAAGCAAAAAATAACATCTTACCTATGTGCTACCTTCTGATCAGTTTGAAGGCGGTGCCAAGCCAGTGATGTTTTAATTTAAGCCGTTTAAATTACAAAATTTCTGTGGTTCTTTCAGAAACGGCTTTAATTAAAATATGACACTAGATTGGCACCGCCTTCAAACTGATCAGAAGGTAGCACATAGGTAAGATGTTATTTTTTGCTTTTTAGTTTAGGTTAATTTTTGAGTTGGAAGTCGGTTGAATTTTTTTTATTAAAATTTTTATTTTTTAATTTTTAGTGTTAGCACACCTACAGAGTGTGAACAAAAATTAATAAGCAATTAGTTGAAACGTTATTTTTTTATAATAAGTATCTAAGTCCTACAATCCCAATTTTAAAAATACTACCTTAACTCATATACAAAATTTTACTCCCCCTTTATCCACACGTAATATGAATATTCAGAAAAACATGAAAGGTGACTGTCCTCCGTTTTCATCACCAGACCCCCTATGCAGTCACAATCCACATGGTTGGAAAGTTCTCATCAATATAAAATTTATCAAGTCCAAATACAAGGTAGCTACTGTGAACCGTCGAGGAGTTCCCTTAACTATCCTTCATCTTCGTCACCAGACCCCTAATACAGTCACTACCTATCCAGGTGGAAAGTTCTCATCAATACAAAATTATCAAGTCAAAACACAAGGTAGCTACTGTGAACCGTCGAGGAGTTCTCTTAACTGTCCTTCGTCTTCATCATCAGACCCTTAATACAGTCACAACTCATTTAGGTGGAAAGTTCTCATCAATACAAATAAATCAAGCCCAAACAAAAGGTACCTGCTGTAAATCGTTGACGAGTTCCATCGTCTGTGTTTTGGCTCCATCATCAGACCAACTCCAGACCTTCATAAAATTGTAGTGGTTTAAAATACCTTATGGAAACACTAACAAACGCACTAGCCGTCCCTACAACTTTCAAAAGATCCCCTCAATTTCTCCAGGATGCCATCATCAGATCCTGACATGAAAAAAATGGGACCACCCTGGAATCAAACCCTTCAAAACAAAAAAATAATTTTCAAAATCGGTCCACAAATGACGGAATTATCGCTGGACATACATAAAAAAAAAAAAAAAAACATACATACAGTCGAACGTAGAACCTCCTCCTTTTTGGAAGTCGGTTAAAAATGAGGTTTAATTTACCCATATCTTTGACAGTTCCTACACGGTGCCGTACCAAAACGAATAAATCGATTGATCTCCATTACCGCTATCGAAGCGGGCACAAGCTGGTCAAGGTGAATTTCTTCCTAGATGTGTAATGGCAGGCGTCCAGGGTAAGAAGACGCACTTGTATGTCTTTCTATACAAAGAATACTAAAATCCGTTTGATGCGATGCGTCCAATACGTACGATACGGATCAGTAGACGTTTAGATAGAAATATAGCCCAGTGGATATGACCTCCGATTCTGGAGAGTGTGGGTTCGAATCCGGTTCGGGGAATGCATCTCCAACTTTTCAGTTGTGTGCATTTAAAAAAAATTATTAAATATCACGTGTCTCAAACGGTGAAGGAAAAACATCGTAAGGAAACCTGCATACCAGAGAATTTTCTTAATCATCTGCGTGTGTAAAGTCTGCCAATCCGAATTGGGCCAGCGTGGTGGACTATTGGCCTAACCCCTCTCATTCTGAGAGGAAACTCGAGCTCAGCAATGAGCCGATTATGGGTTGATAACGACGAAAAGGAGGTTTAACTACCCATATCTTTGACAGTTACTACGCGGTCTCGTATTGTACCGCTAAATCGCTTGGCGGATTTGTATTGACAATATCACCATTACCGCTAGCGAAGCGGGCAAAAGCAAGTCAATGAGGTAGATTCCCTTCTAGATGTGTTAACGTGAGTTATCGCTAGCACCTCCGCCCCGCCCCAACCTGTCACTGACAGACAGTCGCGTGAAATATCGAGCGGAATGACAGCGCGCCCTGACAGCGCTCAAAGAAATCTGCGTTTGATGACCCTCTATTCGATCTCCAAATTAATTTTCAATTCATATGCCCCAGTCAAATAATGATTTAACTTCGGAATTGAGAGATAATAATAATATGTTCCCGAACGTTTCTATTTCCGGCAACAGCGGCCAATATCATATAAACTAATATTATAAAGCTGAAGAGTTTGTTTGATTGTTTGAACGCGCTGATCTCAGGAACTACTATCCGAATTGAAAAATTCGTTCAGTGTTAGATAGCCCATTTATCGAGGAACGCTATGTGGTGTTGGAGGCGAATATTACGTATACCGTAGACTGCCAAACGTACTGTGTCAATTCTTACACAGCTTCAAATTAAAACACGTCTCTCAACCATCTGTCTACAGCGCATCCTCAGTTATTTTGGACATATCACACGCCGTGGTAACGAAAACTTTGAAAAAAATATTGTGGTGGGAAATGTGGAAGGCAAACGGCCACGAGGTAGATGTCCAACTCGATGGTCGGATCTTCTCAAGGAAACAGGAGCCCGCACCTTTTACAGTGCCGTCCAAATGGCCAGGTCACGATCCTCAGTCATGAGGGACTGACTGGAGAGAGAGAGAGAGTCTGATACTTACGATGCGGATATGTGGACTATATCTTTAGTGTGCGTAGTAAGGAGTTTAATACAAAGAACGGTGTATCGAGTTTATATGTGTGTCAGCCTAAATTGCTGAGTTGAAGAAAATACAAAGCAAACAGTAACCTGGCGAAACTTGCTCAAACTAAACTAAGCTTCAAATGTTTAAGTTTTAAGCCGAGGCGCGTGAGATATCAAATTAAGTTACGTGCTTAAATTAAATATTAGCGTAGCAATTTTAATGTTAGCTCGGCAAAGCTCCGGGATGATAATTACGTTATGAGGAATTTACACATGTTAAATAATTATTTTTTTATTATTTCTCTATTGTGCGTCTATTACTTTATTAAATAAAAATAGTTTAAAATGAAGTCGCTTCCGATGTAATATTTATTTATTATTATTTATTTAAATATGTTCGCTTAGATCTTTTAATGTTTAAACCATTTACGGGCTTTAATGCACTTTCGAGCAATAGATAGAGTGATTCAAGAGAAAGGGCTATAATATGGTACTAGCAGATGCCCGCGACTTCGCGTGAAAATCGACGTACACTTTGACCCCTTCGCCTAGGCCGTGCGTTTTTTTTGCTTGCGTAAAATGCCACGGTCGGAGGCCCTATCACAAACCGGTATACAATAAAACGCGCGGCCGGAGACTGCGCGTTTTTTGTGTTTGGGTAAAATGCCCAGCCGTAGCCACGGTCGGAGATATCACAAACCCCCGGCCGGAGGCCGGTGTACTATAAAGTCCGCGGCCGGAGGCCGTGCGTTTTTTTGTGCTTGGGTAAAATGCTCAGCCGTAGTCACGGTCGGAGATATCACAAATCCCCGGCCGGAGGCCGGTGTACCAGGAGTATGAAGAATAATTGTACCAAGTTTCATTAAAATCCGTCGAGTAGTTTTTGTCTCTGTAACGAACATACAGACAGACAGACAGACAAAAATCTTACTGATTGCATTTTTGGCATCAGTATCGATCACTAATCACCACCTGATAGTTATTTTGGAAATATATTTCATGTACAGAATTGACCTCTCTACAGATATATTATATGTATAGATGAAAGTTTGTATGAAAGTTCTTTATTTAATTAGACCGTCATGACAATACATGGACTCGTGAGATGTTACCTGGGCTCAAGCATTTTAAACTAAAGCTTGGTTATAACTTTTATTCCAGGAACTTAAGCTTATTTTACAAGCACTTTTACAAACATGTAATTTATGTAATTAGACACAATTACTTATGCTATTTTCGCATTTTTAACAAAAGGGGTGGATTTCACCCCTAAAATGTCAAAAGTGCAAGACGAGCATGTCACTTTTGAAGTAGAGGGTAAAGCATACTTAATACCAAATTTCCATCCAAATCTATGGAGCTTCAACGAAATCAGAGGCTGATTTTGGTCTACAATGACTGTACTATTTTGAAACATACCGATTTTCTCGCTTACATTTTCGTTTTAGTAATATAATATCTAATATTACAAAATTTGCTAAGTATAGGTACATAAATAGAACATTTAAAAACGCCTTGCAACAATTATTTTACTATGCAGATGTAATTACGGTTTTACAGCGAATTCATCAGCGAAGCGACGGGTAATAAAATTCAAATTTACTGCTCCAAGATGGCGGCCTGCCAGTCTTTACATAGCTTATTATCTCGCCTCTCTGATGTGATACAAAGTAGATTATAATCGTAGCTAATTATTTGTTTTTATCGCAAAAATTGCAAAACTTATAAACAATTAACTAAAAATAAAAAAGTGTTTCAGTTTTTGACTTATAACTCAAAAACTATTTGAGATATTTCAATTTCAAAAAAAATATATCTGAGAACCCCATTTTCAGCGCAATATTTAGTTAAATAAACATTTGTGCAGACTTCTACAGGTTACAGTTTACATGCCGAATCGAATAACACCTCAACCAATTTCACAGGAGACGTAGAATTTTTTTTTTGACCTAAATAGCACTTGTGATTAAGACTAAAAAGAACTGACTTTGACATCAAATCGCAATGCATCGCTGCACAGATAAGCGTGTTAGAACATCAAAGTGAACTAAAAGCTCGGCGCATTTTATACCAGTAACACGTATACGTATAGTACAAAAAATACAATACTCACTTGTGCACAAATACGTACAAGTGACACGAATGCCAACTTGGAAACTATTTCCACTTTCCGAGCCTCCGGATTTATGCCTCGCGATAAATTGTATTTCGCTTGTCAATTCCATTTTACTACCCCTTCTGTTATACTGTCGATCCTTTAGACTTGTTTCTGAGTCGATGAGCTTTGTCACGAGGTAACGGGTTTGAATCCCTTGTTTTGTTTATAGACAAGTTCAAAGGCGTTAGTTTATAAAAAAGTAGAAGAAAGAAATCTCAATATCTTATAGCATAGCCACGACTCAAACCCTGTACCTCATAACCCTTGTGTGGATCGTGACCACTTAGTCAATATTAATAACAATAATAAATGGATTCGAACCCACGATTCGCTGAGTCTTCGAATCCTCACTACATGGCTTATATTACTTTCATCCCTATATTACATGGGACTTGAGACATCTTTATATATATCGACCCCTCCATATCTTTTGTGTTCGCCCTATCCTTGGACATCACCCTAAATTCCCCTAAGACGATCCGTGTCATAGCATATTGATGATTGTAATGCTGGTTGCCCACCGGACAATAATATGCTAATTCGGATCACCCTTGCCATATCGCATATCTTTTATAAATCTGACGTAATTTTCTTTTTTTTTTTAACGAAATATTTTTAGTGTGAAATATAATCGGTGAATTTATTTTTACATATTGTAGTCATTAATAAATCTATTAAATGATCTTTACACTTTAATATTCTTACGGGGAGGAACTTCCTATACATGGATATAATCGAGGAAAACAGCTAGTAATATACAACTCAGGGGCGTAGCTACCGCCGTATCAATGATACGGGCCCCACGAACTACAGGGGCCCCTTACGTGTGAAAGCAGCAAAATAGTAAAGTGCAATCCACAATCTCACTTAATCTGGTGCTTCTCGGAAAAAATCATAAAAAACTGAAGAATTTTCACTTCAGTAAAAGAAACCCGTTTCTTTCCCGGGTTAAATGTGCACCCACAAGTTGAAAACATCATACAAAATAGCAATCATTTTTTTTTTCTGAGAATTCGTTACCCTTCATTTGGGCCCTCCAACTAATTTTGATACAGGGCCCCTCCAAGGCTCGCTGCGCCACTGATACAACTAGTTTTTACTTGATAAAAAGTGTAGGTATTTAAAATACAAATTACATCAATCACTTCACATTCTATTTAAATAATTGTTGAGTATTATCATTACAAAATTATTGAATTCATTATGTATTACTTTCAAATAGAATAATAATAATACTACATTACGGATTTAATTTAATTTCGCTGCACTTTGCACAGGGTTGTGGGTCACCGCGTTATTTATAAATGTTTTTTTAAAACACTAAGGAAATTCTTCGAAGGGCTTTTCTATTAAACAAAACTATAATTTTAGTAACTTTATATATTTTATTTCATTTACCACTGATAAAAGACAAATAAAAACCATCTATTCGACTTGTGTTTTAGTCGGCAAGTAGATAGTACTTTTGGGTTAATTTTTGAGAACAGGCAGTGAAAGAGGGCCAAGCTATATTTTAGCTATACTTATACTATTCTATAATTCTGCCTGTGAGATCATACACACAAGAAGTAGTATTAATTTATAGAAAATAAATATTTTAAGTGGAGTGAGGAAACCTGCATACCAATAGAACTTTCTTAATTCTCGCGCTCGTTACGCTCGTCCTCTCATTCTGAGAGGAGACTCGAACTTAACAGTGAGCCGAATATAGGTTGATACTGATGATGATATGAAATATTTCAAGCAACGATGTCCTTAAAAGAGCAATTATGGTGTCTTTTGCCGGCTTCTCAGCTGAATCCTTCCGAACTGATCATTACACATAGCCAAAATTGACATTTCCAAGTGCTTTTAAATTAAGCCTTTTAATTTTGATTCCGATGAATAAATTTTTATTTTGAGTTCGGCACCAGGACCGATAGAGGTTGTGTTCTTCCAGCACAAGATTTTCGTTTATTTATCGAAGAAAGGATATTAGTTATATCGCAAATTTTGTCAACCCTAGTACATTGAATTAATACAATCGCGCGTCTGTTAATTTTTAATGCACGCAACCAGCGTGTAATTAGTTCCGACTGCGCGAATATTTCATTACATGCGTTAATTCGCCCAAATTGGTTATAGCAAACAGTTCAATCGTAGCGGAAATCGAACCCAGTCTTTTTACCACTTTCGGAAAATAAAATTGTTTATAACAGGAACTTGTTAGGCTGTGTTACAATTGAGACACAAGTAAGAAGTGGTTCTTACTGTTAAAATACTAAATATTATAAAATTAAAGCTAAACAATTTATTTGATTGTTCGGTTTAATTTGATAATATCAGCAGCTATGGTGTCCAATGGAAAAAGAATCATAAATATCAACTATATTTATATTTTTTTTTATTTATAAAATTTTCTGACAGGTCTAAAACCTGGGGAAATAAAATCTATCACTATACTTCTGAGTTTCGTAGTGGGTATAATTAAATACCAGCTGACCCGAGAAACATTGTGTTGCCTTTTTTTTTAATTATTTACAAGTTAGCCCTTGACTACAATCTCACTTGATGGTAAGTGATGATGCAATCTAAGATGGAAGCGGGCTAACTTGTTAGGAGGAGGATGAAAATCCACACTCCTTTCGGTTTCTACACGGCATCGTACCGGAACGCTAAATCGCTTGGCGGTACGTCTTTGCCGGTAGGGTGGTAACTAGCAACGGCCGAAGCCTCCCACCAGCCAAACCAACTAATTAAGAAAACCTCAATCGGCTCAGCCGGGAATCGAACCCAGGACCTCCGTTTTGTAAATCTACCGCGCATACCACTGCGCCATGGAGGCCTTCAAATTAAAATATATCTATTATAAATTTAAGGCCTTATAAATTTTGGGGTGGAAAATTATATAAAAAACGGTTCAGCCGTTCCGGAAGGGTTTGGTTACAAAGCCGCGATAAGACAATTTTATATATTAGATTAAACAATAAAAATATTGTTAAAATATTATAACACTCGTAGCATACAAAAAATAAAAACATAACGTATCGCTGTGAACCTTTGACAAAGCCTCGGAAGGATATATGAAAATGAAAATATATGCGGTGATATAGTTTTATGAAGCGCACACATGGAGGCTGCTTTATTATATTTATAGATTTATGGAGCGGACGACATGACCGGCTGCCACAGATCATGCAGGTGGAACAGAAGGGCAACATCCTTACAAGAACAAAATATCTATAATGTAGTTTATAATTAGTAGACGTCCGCTAGGAATGGATTTCTTGACAGGGTCGGATTAAAGAGTCCTAAGGGCATACGAAGTCGCAGAAATCCTCTAGACTTTTATACGAGTATTTTACATACCAATTTTTAGATGCATTAGTAACTGAACAGCAGAAAAGCGTTGTTAAATTATTAAGAGCGTATAACAGAGAGGCGTGTTGCATAGAAATCCGTTTAACCAACAAACCTGTTGCAGCAACCTGTCAAAGATAGATGATAATTTAAAAAGAAGCATGTTCCTATGTTGATGCTCCTTTAGTTTAATTTACAAACGAAGAAAAGCACCTGTCTGAACACACTGCAATGGCAACTATTTCACTTTGGTTGAAAATGATTTAAAAGATCAAAAATAGATTTATTATTTTTTACTAAACAGACGCAGAAGTTACTTTGCGGAAGTTTATTATGAAAAAAATACCGTTTTAAATCCAAGCGACAATGCCACTTAAAGTCTACAAAAGCCTGTAGACTTCGAACTGAATAATGTTTGATTTTTAAGTATTTTAAAAACATTGACCATCGCGTGTACGTAACAAACTCTGTAACGGTAAATGATAATTATTAACCAACTATAAACAATAATTTAAATGTAGAATATCATTAACTCTCTGAGGCACGATAGTCGTAGGCATTAAACAGACGGCTTTTTCCTATCTACCCTCAGTTATATCTATAGTCCGCGTGCGCGTGACGCGTCGTTTATCACCCGTTATGAGTGGACATCTACGTTTTTATGGTTCCGTCAAGTTAGCACTGTGGGAGTGCAGTGGGAGTTTCTATACGCTTTGTTATGACGGTATCTGTTTACTTAGAATTATATTATGGATTTTTGATTAAACTACAAAGTTTTATTATGAGCGATGTTCTTATTGAATCCCTCGTTGATTCAATGGTTAGGGTACATACCCTAACCATTCTGTCGTTTATAACCTGTGTTTATAAAGCTACATAGCTTTGGACCATGATGCTCTGGGTTAAGCTATGAAATACTGAATTATTTCTAAGAAGTTTTCAGTAAGAAATTCCCGGAGTGCCTTGGAGATCATATAGAGACATTGGTGCAGGTCGTTATCAATAACATCTGTCAGCCTAACAATCCGCATTTGAGCATCGTGGCGGGTTTAAGATCCATATACCGTCCTAGAGAGACTTGGCCCTGAAGTGAACCATATAAATAAGTTGATAGTGTGTGTGTGTGTGTGTGTGATTATGACTAATACTTTGATTGCGAATTTTAAGGTTTATGATTAAAATTGTGAATCTGATCAAATAAAGTCGCTTAAATCAAACACTTGATTGAAATGATTCCTTACTAATACCATTTAAAGGAAAATATAGTGTGACAAATTGTCATAGCCAAACATCGTATTTTTTAATATTGGCAAGTGTTAATGATTTTGTAAATGAATTTCTAAGTTCTTATGGTTGTTTATATGGTTTTTTATTCAAAAAAATGTGTACTTTAATCTGGTGTACCTTGGTGTTGTGTAAGAAAAGTTTTATTAATTTTGTAAAAGGTTTATAAGTTTCTAAAAAAAAAAATAAAAGTCAAAGTTTAACATTTTTTATTAAAAGTAGATATTTTGTTGGCGGTTTAAATACAAAAGTAAAGTAGTTGTCTATAATCTCCCCTGCACGACGTGGTATTTTATTCTCAAATACGTGCGATACTTAAGTCGTCGTAATATTTGTAAGTAGGTCGGCATCTGTCGAATTTTGGTAATTTTTGAGGTTTTTTGGGGGGCGGGGCTTATCGGGACGTTTATCTATATATCTGGTTGATATCATGGGCGTACCAATGGTTTTAAAATAATGCTTATTTCGGTAGGTACATAAAAGGAAATTTGGAGGTCGCTTAAAAAGAGCAGATTAATCAGCGATGTTAATTGAAAACTCAAACGATGTTTAGAGTTTAGAGATAATCCCAAGCTCAACCGGATCAATTCCTTTCAAAATGGCCGCGCTAAAGAGGTGATTAGCAAAAATTTCTCCCAACATTTTGCGAAATCTTTCCAACATTCGGAGCATTATTTTTGGGAGAAAAAAGCCGATTTGGTATGTCGTCGATATTATCAAGTCGCAGTAAACAGGACGTTAGGCGCAGATGGTGTGCGACGGAGGGTCCCCGGGGCGTGCGAAGTGCGAACAAGTGGTAGACTAGAGAAATTTATCATGTTTCGTTGATTATATTACTACGAACACTCTGGAAATGCATCGCCACTGAGGCCGCAAGATATATTGAGTAGATGCTCCGCGGTTTTAGCCGCGTAGTTCCCGTTCTTGTTGGGAATACGGGGATAAAATGTAGCATATGACACTCACAAAAACCGTGGCTTTCCAGTGTTCAAAAGAATTTTCAAAACCAGTTCAATAGATTTTAGAATTTTCAAAACCAGTTCAGAGATTACCCGCTACAATACCACAAACTCTTTATAATGTTAGTGTGGATGACAAATTGTTTTTTAGATTTTAAAGAATAAAAAAAACTTTACTTGTGAGCCTACCATATTAGGTTCTTAGTACAGGGCGTCCATTCATAGAATGACCTTATTTTGTACACTGTATACACTTCGGAGTATACACTATAGGTATCCGAGCTCAGTGTAGCGAGAGAGATGGCTTAACGCCGGATCGAGTGGCAGAGAATTGCACAGTCGATTGCGCATGGCGACGCGTCGCCACGGCATTCAGAAATCACGGCAGAAATCGGTTTATATAGATGTTTCATATCAAAAACTGTTAAGCTTCTTGCCGACTCTTCTTAGTAGAACTTTCCTTCCAAACTGGTGATAGTCTCTCATCATTAACAGCCCATTCAGCTAACTCTCAAGCACGAATATCCTCTAAAAATGAGAGGGGTTAGACTAATAGTTCACCACGCTGGCCCAATACGTATTGGCAGACTTCACACACGTAGACAATTAAGAAATTCTCAGGTATGCAGGTTTCCTCACATTTTTTTTCCTTCACCGTTTGAGACACGTGTACGTGATATTTAATTTCTTAAAATGCACATAACTGAAAAGGTTGGAGGGTGCTCCGAACCGGATTTGAACCTACGCCCTTCGAATCAAAGGCAGACTTCATAACCACTGAGCTATCACGGCTCTACGAAAACGGACGGATAGAGTCTCTACTTATAGTCCAACTTGACGTTTCATTGCTTGTTTATATGTATTTGAAAAAATTTGAAATTTCAATTTATTTAAAAAAAAATGTTAGGTATAACAAACTGTCATTATTTTGCAAAAGTGTTCTCGGAATTTAGCGTCAGAATAAATTTACTGGCCAGAAAGCTAATAATTCCGAGGTATTGACATAAACCCACGCAGAGCCTTAATATCTCATTAGGAATTCTCTGCGTAAAAAAGTTGAATTTTATCAGTGAAGTTGGTAGAAAGCTACGTTCCCTGTCTCCGTATTACAGCTCCCCACAAATAAGGGAAAATGGACAAATGTCAATACCAGTCCCTTCCGCTCCGATAGGTATTTAATTTTAAACCCAGTTTTAAGATCAAAAAGAGGGCTTCTTTATTTTTTTTTCGATTCTCGTGTCTACCGTTTTTAATCAATCTGTAATGGATACAGAGAGCTGTATTTTATAGGTACCTTTTTTATTCTATGAAATGAATGAGCAATGAGCATGAACCCATGAGCAGCCCATACTCCCAATACAAAATGACGCAGTGAATTTACGAAACGGAGGTCCTGGGTTCAATCCCCGGCTAGAACTATTGAGGTTTCTTAATTGGTCCAGGTCTGGCTGGTGGGAGTCTTCGGCCGTGGCTAGTTACCCTACCGGCAAAGACGTACCGCCAAGCGATTAAGCGTCGTGTAGAAACTGAAATAGGCGTGGATTTTTATCCTCCTTCTAGAAAGTTAGCCCACTTCCATCGTGAATTGCATCGTCACTTACCATCAGGTGAGATTGTACTCAAGGACTAACTTGTAAAGAATGAAAGAAAATACCTACAAAATTAGGCGCACCAAAATTAGTATCGAATATACGAATTGGTAGATTTGCGACAGCTATTGCTATTTATAAATTGCTATTCACTTAAATCTTATGACAGCCTCCGTGGCGCAGTGATATGCACGGTGGATTTATAAGACGGAGATCCTGGGTTCGATCCTCGGCTGGGCCAATTGGGGTTTTCTTAATTGGTCCAGGTCTAGCTGGCGGGAGGCTTCAGCCGTGGCTAGTTACCATTCTACCGGCAAAGACGTACCGCAAAACGATTTAGCGTTCCTGTACGATGTCGTGTAGAAACCTAAACGGGTCTGGATTTTTATCCTCCTCCTATCAGGTGGGATTGTTCCCACCTGATGGTAATGATGGTATGGTAATGATAGTAATGGATGATGCAGTCTATGATGGCAGCGGGCTAACTTTTTAATCGTTTTGACTACACAGTCAAGGGCTAACTTGTAGAGAATAAAAAAATCTAATTTTCTATAAGTTAAAGTATAGTCAGCCCCTGGCATTAGTCGGCTGGCTTACAACAGGAAATACGTAATTCCGTATTTTTTATTCTACCCCGCAGAGAAAGCAATTCAGAACGTCTGCCTTCCCCTTGTATCTCTGAAATCGTTAAGCGTTTTAAAACAATTCAAACTATTTCCTTACAAAATTAAATGCGGGATCTGTTTGTTTTCAAGATATGTTTAGGTATACCTACTTTTTAAAACCAATTTGATGAATTGAACCATTTGATGAATTAGTTGATGAATTTGTGAATTCTAGTCTTAGACTAATTAGATTAATTATTAATTATATATTAGTCTTGTCTAAGCATCAGTCCATCAGTCAGTCCATTAGTCAGTCCATCAGTTGGTTAGTACAGTGACGATTTCAAATTTTGAATTTTCCTCTTTATACAAGTATACTACTAAAGTATACCATACAATTTGCGTAAATTATTGTTGTCATATTTTAACCGATTAACACAAAGTTTTTGTGTAAATCGGTTAAAATATGACAACAAATGTTTAATTTGTTTCTTTGAAACAGGGTCATAGGACCCTGTGAGGACCATAAGACAGGGTCATAGGACCTGTTAGAACGACGTCATAGGACCATAATGTTATTGAAATCTTCACAAAAATGAATGACTTCTTACTACTACTTCTCTCAGTTATTTACGCTGTCTCGTTAAAAGTTGAGACAGGACGTAACTTACATAAAAATCGTAGGAAAAATAATTCTTTTTTGTGTATTGTGTATCTGTTCACGCTAATCTCCGAAACTACTGAATGGGCTTAATGCGGGTTTTACTATTCAAACAGATTTAATAGTAATTTCAGTTCGATAACTTAAATCGAATAAAGCTACGAGGGTTCCAAACGCGCCCATGTTCAAAAATACCACAATAAATTGAGCTCAAGGGAATTTTTATTCAAACGGAGGGCACAAGTACGAACTAGTCTAAAACACAAAGCCCAATAGTTGATGACGCGTGAAATGAGGCAAATCACCCACTACCCCTTATTGCGGTGGCGTAAGGTCGCTAATCGCGTGCCAATCGCTCCCCAAGGGGCAAGGTAGTCTATAATTCAATTCCCATGTGCTGAATGAAATTACAGTAGGGGTGGATCCGGTAAGAAGCCTGTCAGCACTGATCACAAGGGATAATTGACTAGTGATGCGCGTCGGCTGCTGCTTTAACTTTTATTATATAACTAGCGGACGCCCGCGACTTCGTCCGCGTGGAATTCAGTTTTTCACAAATCCCGCGGGAACCATGGATTTTTCCGGGATGAAAAGTAACCTATGTGTTAATCCAGAGTAAAATCTACTCGTATTTCCATTCCAAGTTTCAGCCAAATCGCTTTAGTAGCCGCGGTCCAAAGGAGAAACAAATATACACACACACACTTACACACAAACTTTCGCTCTTATAATATTAGTGTGACTAGCGCACACCCACGACATCCGCCATGAGAAAATTGGTGTAAACTTTCATTCCCTTGACTTTATAGAATGAATATTCTCGAAACCCGACTTTGTATTATAATTATATTTATAACTAGCCTACGCCCCGCGGTTTCACTCGCCTAGTTCGCGTTCCCGTTCCCGTGAGAATACGGGAATAAAATATGACGCGAAAAGCCTATGGAGCCAGTGGCGTGCATAAGGTTACACTATAAGTAAGGTTATATAGGTTTGTATTGGGTCCTTAGGGTAGACAGTAAATTCTGCATCTATGAAATGCACGCCATTGCCTATAACACTCACAAATAACGTGGCTTTCTAGTGGTGGAAGAATTTTCAAATTTGGTTCAGTAGATCCAGAGATTACCCCGTACAATTCAACGGCTCTTTGCAACCCACTAGAGTCGATCCATCTATTGGAGGGGTCGCCCAACACTGCGCTTTCCGATGTGGGGTCGCAATTCCAGCATTGGGATCCCAACGTCCATCGGCTCTCTGCCCATTGCCACTTCAGCTTCGCGACTCGCTGAGCTATGTCAGTCATCGATCGTAGACCGTTAGATGAGCCTAAAGCGTCGCGGAATTGTCACTGGTTTCGCACATTGAGTATGTCGTCACTTGTATCCCTTTATTCATGTTGTGGCTTGTGTTTTTACACTTCCAAAATGAACAGGAAGGCATAATTAAGGGATTAAAATAAAAAAAAAAACAGTTAATATTTTTTTAAAAGTTAAAGACGTAATGTGGGTAATGACATAGTGGGTAATGACATAAAATTGTGCGTTCTTTAGTATGGAGGGGCCTTCTAACGTTTTATATCGATGTCAGTGTTCTTCTGCGCATCTCTTCATTTCAGATTCGATCACGCAGAGAAACTCCAAGCATAGCTCGCTTCATCGCTAAATATATACCTGTAGAAAATTCCTAAAGGCTTGTTTGTTATAAACGTTTCCGCCGTAAAGCGATTGACATAAACGCTTTACTGCTTATGGGAAGTGGAAGGCATGCGGAGGTGAGGCGTGGGGCAATGAATGTTACGTGCAGGTCGCGTCCCGGCGGAGCTTTCAGCGATGTAGGGTAGGCCGAAGATATCTAATAAAAAGGTTTACATGTGATACGTGCGATCTAAAAGTAGCATATACCTACACGTATATTATCGTTATTGGGTAATTGATATATGTAGACCTATTATTTGTTTAAATAAGGTTCGTTGTTGACCACAATTTTTAGCAGACTCAGAAGTGATTACAAAAATAAGAAAACTAATATCAAACAAAGATTCACAACATTTGTCAGGACAACTTAATTAACAAATCAAACTGTAACCAAAATAAGACTGTAGAATGGCAGAGAATGACCTTGAGTTAAGTCACGCACTTGTGAACGTTGTGTGTAGGGTTAAAGGATCCTTTGACTGTTAACAAACACTCCCCTTTTCCACTCAAGTCACTCTCGCCGCCTATCCCAAGTACCCATAAAGAATTACACAACAATAGATGTGGACGGCTCGAACGCCACGAGCACACTGAAGCCGTTCTTACCGCAAGTCGTTGCAACGCGGCGATAACATGTAGATTATTATTATTGTTTAAATATGGTTCGTTGTTGACCACAACTAACATTAAGTGGACTATAAAATTCCTCGTTTGAGCGCCTCATTTTTTCAAGAAAGAAAGAAGAAAGAAATTATGCCACACATCACAATATCTCCAGTACACCAGGTCATTATGGACAATGTCCTGCAATGTGTGGCATAAGTCATATTTTTTCATGCGCTAGTAATACATCTAACAGTATTTAATATAATTTCCTATAATACTTATCATGCACAGTGAGAGCCAGACACCATCAAGTTTTCCGGATCGATCGGTCGACGGTATACTTGACCGTGTGTGGCTGGCGTTATGCACGTGAATAAATTCTATAATATCCGTATTTTTTTTATCCATAAGTGAGATTATTCTATGGGTAGATAAAAGTCCAGTCCAGTATAACACGATATACATTTAATGGTTCAATTAAGGTTACGAAAAAACCGGGTGGATTTATTAATTTTTCATTTTATTCGTCTACCCTCGCCCCGCCATCAAACTCAAGTGCAGAGAGTTTAAAAGTAAATCCCTCTTCAATTATGACGAGGGCTGTTTATATTGTGCGGACTTCGAGCCTTCAAAAGGTTTTTGTTTAATTGATGTGAACTTCGTGCAGGGGTTTTTAAGGCTCTATTATAACACAAGGGGGTTATAACTCTAACGTATGTATTTATGTTTTGTGTATGTATCTTACTTTGATTTTATTCTCCATCTTCGTCGTTATCAACCCATATTCGGCTCACTGATGAGCTCATAGTCTACCACGCTGGCCCATTGCGGATTGGCAGACTACACACACGCAGAGAATTAAAAAAGTTCTCTGGCATGCAGGTTTCCTCACGATGTTTTCCTTCGAACCCACACCCTCCGGAATCGGAAGCAGAGGTCATATCCACTGGACTATCACGGATACTCCACTGGGCCTCCTAACATTTCTTAATTATTCTTAGGGTTCCGTAGTCAAGAATGAAACTTTCTTAGATTTCGTTGTTGTGGTTCTTAAACGCACAAATGGACATGGCAGAAGTTTACCAATATTTTTACAAGTTCCTTGATTACAGGTAGGTATTAATATGCATTATTTATGTTATTGCAGAGGGGAGGTATCAGTGTTGGTATCAGCTCAGTTGTTTTTTAGGCAGCGTAGCCACCGTAACGCTGCCAGTCGCCGCAATGTATTGTGTTGTAATTACTGTTTATCATAAATTGTTTAGTGTGGGCATGGAGAACATATCGGGCAGGGAAGGTGAGTGTTGACGCATTCTAAAGGAATATTTTAAACCTACTCTCAAGGTCACAAGTCCTGGGACCTGCTCGAGGTATTTCAAATAATGGTATAATCACTGTCGCTGCTGAGCTGCGAGCATTACGGAGCGACATTATCACTCTGTGACTTCTTAATAAAAATAAAAAAAAAGCTTACAAAACTCGTACCTAATTTTTAATTCGTAACGAAATTCTACCGTTTTTCACTTTGTGCCAACAAGACTTTAATGGATACCAAATGAATAACGGTTTTTTATCGACCGCAAAACGAATATCTACATAAGTTTGATTTAATTTAATTGGTATTGACTTTCTTTAATTACTCGTGTCATTCTAAATTGTTGTAAACCACAAATGGCCGAATGTATAATTATTTATTTATTTATTTAGAAAGGAAAACTTACATCTAAATACAAAGATAATAAAAGTAACAACATAGAAAACAGATTATAGCCAATTACAAGTTTTCGCAAATAAATTTTACATATTAGATAGCAAGCTCGCAAGGAAAACATACTTCAATAAAACATAATCCAATATAAAAAAAGAGATAATGATAATAATAATAATAGGAATTATACTGTGTATTCTCAACAAATAAATGAATAAAAATTAAATGAATAAGTCGCATCTAACTAGTCTGACACAGGTTGAACTAAAAAGACTACTAAATAGTGCCTAGCTTTTATTCAGAGCAATAATTTGAAACTGCAAAACTGCTGCTTTGATTAAAATGTCTGGCTCGAAAAAGAGGATTTTATCAATTCGCTGCATGTTTTTTGTGTTCTACGTCTACAATTTGAATTAGTTATTTAATTCCATGCCATAAATATCTCATTTGTCCAGTTGTTAACCGATGTACCTTCAGAACATGAGGCCTTGGGTTTGAGTCCAGGGGCATAATAAATATACTTTTTTTTTTCTTGCCTCAGATAGCACGTTAAGCCGTCGTCCGGTTCTCGCTATTAATATTTGAAACATCTGAAATCGTCACAAAATCAAATATTATCACCGAAATCCTGCCAACTTGTATAGAAACATCAAAGAGCGTGAGAAAATTTTTTTATGGAGGGACACTTGTTGTTTGACAGCTATGTTGCACGTCGATTTTCTTTCTACAAACGCTAACGCTAAAATAGCTATTAAAAATGTATGGGAATGACTACTAACGATAACTTGCTACTACTGTCTACATTCAGGACATTTCATACCTGCATTTAAAAAGAAATTTTAAATTCAGGTATTATACAATTCGTACTTAAAACACCTACCTTATTTGATAACCTTGTGAACGATACTGATTACAAAACAAAAGTCTATACCTAATTTTAATCTGACACACACTAATACAATCAGTAACAAATATTCAAACAACATACTGTACCAACATTAATACAGCCAAAAGTTTTAGGCAAAAGCAATTATGAATTCCCGCAAACATAACCAAATCCAAATTAACAACGTAATAATAGAACCGAACTGAAAATAACATTAAATAACGCCTGACATTTTGTTCGGAGCAATAATTTGCTACCGCAAAATTAAACTCGAATTAAAGGGCAGTCGATTTACAGATTTCAAACCTGTTTTTAGGTCCAATCCTAAATTAATAGGCTTTTGGGATTCGATTTTGGTTATAATTCTCATATAATGTAACCTTTTGTGGTTATTTTATATAGTCCCTTTTGTTTTGTTGCAATACGGGTTGTTTTTTGTGTTTCATTATAAAAATGTTTATGCCATATTTGTGAGCGTACAAACACAAAGTCTGTAGTGAGCTTATCGCCTTATACTTAGCTTTACTATTGTATAAAAATACCCACACTCGGCTTTTCTGTTTATGTCACAAAGATGTCTAAAAGTGATAATTGTCGAGAAAGTTAAGAAAAGCGGAACAGAAAATCCTTAGAGGTTTTATTGTTATAGTAGCATCGAAATGCGTGTTAATTTAAAAATGAAAAGATCATTATTTTCTTTAACTAGCTAAGCCCTTAAGGATTCAAAAAAATATTTGAATCCTTAACCCGCCAACACGCATTAGAGAAGCGTGGTCTGTCTACGTTACATATCCCCACCCCTATAAAATAGGAGAACTGGTCGTAAGTTATTAAAATAGGCTAATAAAAAAGACAAAATATACCACACTTATTTAGTATCTTAAGTCGAACTACATCCTTCCAGCCGACAGAAGTCTTAAGGGATTTATTCATTCTCAAAAGAAAAAAGGCACTGTCTGCAATTACGAGTGTCATACGATTTAAATGACAGAAACAACACTAACAGCACTCGTAATAACAGAACTGGGTAAAGAAATAAAGTTTAATAAACGCCTGCCATTCTGTGCCGAGCAATATTTCGTTACCGCAGAATTGTGCTCTAATTAAAGGCCAGGCGTTTCGCTGATTAAACACTGGTTTTTATGTCCCTCTACTGAATTAAGGCGTGTCGTGCCTTCTTTTGATGTGCAATTTTGAGAATTACAAAGATTGTGAGTTTTTTTTTTGTTTTGGAGAAGTACTAGCCAGTTCCTCTATAAGATAACCAAAAAAGGATGTTTGTATTATTGACATACTTGTACATAAAACGATTAACGAACGGTATCGTCTGCATAAAAACCCTGTTATAACTTTTTCACAATTCCTGTGAAATGCATGATTTTTAGGTCCCGGTAAAGGCACAACTTTTCCGGTTTTTGTCAAACTTTCATTGCTGTTTCGCTCCTATTTGTCGTAGCGTGATGATTTACAACCTTCCCCGATGAAGTAACCAAAGCATAAGCATTTTCCGATTTGCGCGTTCAACTAAAAATATATAAATTAGCTATATAAATATTAAAGAATTGTCTATTTAAAATAGTTTTTACTTTGTAATACTGATACTACTCACTAAGAAAGAATTTGGAAATTTTGACAGTGTGGCGGGTTATTTATTGAAAGTTAGTTCAGGGTTTTCAGATGGACAAAGTCGCAGGCATCGGTAATCTTTTTTTTCTTTTTTTTATTCTTTACCCTTGACTGCAATCTCACCTGATGGTAAATGATGATGCATCGTGCCGGAACGCTAAATTGCTTGGCGGTACGTCTTTACCGATAGGGTGGTAACTAACCACGGCCGAAGCCTCCCACCAGCCAAAATCTGTATTATATATACCAGTGAGATTTTTCAAATTTGTAGATGATCCAAAAGTTGCTGTTTTTTTTTTTCAGAAAATCTGACTTTTATCTAAAAAGTAGGAGGTCTCCGCTTATTACGAGAATTTAATTATTTGCATTTGTATTAAAAGAGGTCACGGGTATATGCAAAAGACAAGAAGTAAATATACATACCTACTGACTTAGACTATATTTTAAGACATATATTTAGGCTACAGCCGGCCCGCGGGTCACATCCGGCTCACCTTAAAATTTGACACGACCCGAGAGACATTTTGAAAAAACCCGTTTAAAAAATATTACACTACTTAAACTCACAGAATCAAGTGATCGAGTAAGTCTCAAGTGTCTCATTGATTTCGGTGTAATTAACTTTTGTAGGTTGTAACAATTCGAAACGACTTAATTATAATGTTGTACTATTCATTTTGTTATTTTAATAATGTGGACTTATAACATTCTCGTATTATTTCATATTCATCATTATCAACCCATATTCGGCTCACTGCTGAGCTCGAGTCTCCTCTCAGAATGAGAGGGGTTAGGCCAATAGTCCACCACGCTGGCCCAATGCGGATTGGCAGACTTCACACACGCAGAAAATTAAGAAAATTCGCTGGTATGCGGGTTTCCTCACGATGTTTTCCTTCACCGTTTGAGACACGTGATATTTAATTTCTTAAAATGCACACAACTGAAATGTTGGAGGTACATGCCCCGGGCTGGATTTGAACCCACACCCCCCGGAATCGGAGGCAGAGGTCATGTACACTGGGTTATCATGGTTCTTATATTCATATATATATTGATATTTCATATTATCTGACATCTATCTATCGCAAAAAAAAATATTAACTCTACTTTAAAATGCACTACTTTTAAACGCGGCCCGCGAACGTATTTGTATGCTAAAGTTTGGCCCACAACATGTCAAAGGTTGCTCATACCTGCTTTAAGATTATAAAGCAGGTATGAGCAACCTTTGACATGTTAATAATTATCATTAAACCCTATATCGAATGTTTTATGTATAAACAAGTAGTAACTCATCGAGCGTAGATCAATCGATGACGACATTTGAGAGGTATGATGTAATTGTTTACAAACTACGAATATATAAAAACAAGAATGTTAACAAACTTCTTATATTGATTTTGACTCATTTAAATTCAACACAGACATAATTATGTTATAAAAGATTCTACCATTAAAAATAAGTAAGCGAGTAAATTATAAAATTTAAATTAAAAAACATAAACCTACCTAGCCTTCGTGGCGCAGTGGTATGCGCGCTGGATTTACAAGACTGAGGTCTTGGGTTCCATCCCAGGCTGGGTCAATTTAGGATTTCTTAATTGGTCTAGGTCTGGCTGGTGGGAGGCATCGGCCGTGGCTAATTACCACCATACCGGCAAAGATCGTCAAACGATTTAGCGTTCCGGTACGATGTCGTGTTGAAACCGAAAAGGGTGTGCATTTTCATCTTCCTAACAAGTTAACTCGCTTTCATCTTAGATTGAATGATCACTTACAGGTGAGATTATAATCAAGGGTTAACAATATAAAGAATAAAATAATATTACAACTTTAGTCTACCCAGCCTGTAGTAGTAATAGTAGAAGATCCGTTTTAGAAACGACCTTCACCCATCTGTTTATTTGATGATAAGTGTTTATATCAAATTTAGTACGTTATAAATATACACCGTGCTACCGGCCGCGTCTATAATCCGCCGCGACATGTATGTATCCATTACGATAAACTCTATAGTAATATTAAAAATAAGCTGAAGCACATTCACACGCTATCGAAAAAAAAAATTAAAATTGATGAAAAAACTTCAGAACTTCTTCTTTCCAAACAGAATGAAACAGGATGCTGTTTCATTCTGTTTGGAAAGAAGAAGTTAATGAACTTTAACCTAGTTTCAAAATTTTTGTTGTTTAATACCTACATACCTACTATTTTTGATACACCTAGTCGGCGGCAGTGTCTTTACTAGGGCTGTTAATAAAATATCGATATATCAAAATATCGACATTATCACTTAATAGCGATAAGTATTCATTACTAATATTTTTATGGACGATATATCGATAGTTCGATATTGAAACGTACATATCGATACTAGATATTTTTAACAAGTTTTAATTTTTTATATCCCTCGCAAATTATTTAAACTAAAACATTATCAAACATAATCTACTTTACTTTATTTATACTTTATTACGTTTTTCATATTTTAGTTTATTTAATTGCATTTTATCGAAAATGTCACTGAAATAAGTAAAACGTAATGTATTCAGATAGTATACACTACTTTACCCTCAGACAAAACTTTAAACATGTTTAATCGTATTAATTTACTTGTCAATTTAGTTACATAAAAAAATAGTGAAGTTTAATAAATACTTATTTGATTGTTAAAAGTTTTCATTTAGCCGAATAATTTATTTTGAAATTATCGATATATCGAGAATCCGATATTTTAAAAAATAGCAAGCCCTAGTCTTTTGCGGTTTCCTTTTTGATAACGCCGCTCGCCGCCTAACCCGTAACTATTGTCGGCAATGTCCAAAAATAGGTACAGGTAAGAAATGTATCTTTCAAGTTCGTTACAAGTTAGCCATCGACTACAATTTCACCTGACGGTAATGTAGTAAGTGATTATGCAATCTGAAATGGAAACGGACTAACTTATTAGGGCGAGTATTTGAATCCACGGCTTGGCGGTACGTCTTTGTCGGTAGGGTGGTAACGAGCCACGATCGAAGTCTCCCACCAGCCAGGCCTGGACCAAAACACCAATCGGCCCAACCGAGGTTCGAACCCAGGACCTCCGTCTTGTAAATCCACCGCGCACACCACTGCGCCACGAAGGCCGTTAAAATTCCGAACTGATCGGATTTTAGGTTGCTATTCTGTAGAGTGATGTTGTACGACTGACCGACGAGTATTCGATCCAGATAATTGTTACAAGTCCAATTCAGTGTGGTGAACAAAAATCGTTCGCAGATTATTTGAGGCGCTGACGACCGCGTCACTCGCTCACGCACAAGTACTGATCGGGTATCAGAGATTCGATCAATCGCGATCGACACAGGTCTAGTACGGGTTAACACCCGTAAATAAAATAAAATTTAATTTAAAGAAATAGGTTAAAGTGAATGACCTCAAAGCTGACGGGCTGCCGACGTGACTGCTGCGAGGAGGTAGGTAGATGTTTGAAAATACAGGATGTTTTAAAATAATCGAATTTTGAAAGTTTATTACAATTGTAACTCCTTGAATTGTACTTTGTTTTTTTTTTTAATAACACTGATGGATAATAGACATTGGGTACATAATGTGGGATTTTGGTTAAAGACGAATAACGTAGCGCGGTGTATTGCTATTAGGTTGCCTAAAGATTTCCTGGCTTAACTGCTATGAACAATTATTAACTATCATTAATTATAGTTTGGCTAGGAGTTTTAGTAAACTACTCGCAATATTTGTAAAACTTTTAAACGTACTAAATTTGATGTAGGTCACCTTTCATCAAATAAACGGATGGGTGAAGGTCGTTTCCAATACGGATCTTACAGTGGAATTCATAGACGTTGTAGGGGCATCATTCACTCGCTGAGTGTCAAATTCTCAAACAAATAGAGGTCAAATTCGACACTCAGCGGCTGAATGATCCCCTGGGGGTGCCCCTACAAATTCCACTCTTAGACAGACAGTTGCTACCATCGAACAAGTAAACAAGATGATCAAATCGCCATTTAACTTTTCCTGTAGAAGACATTGCATCAATTGCATTGGCATGTTCGAAATTGCCTTCGGGTTGTTGTCTCTGTGCTTGGAATACGGCAGTTTATTGGACGCCTATTCCTAATCGGATTCTACTGGGCGGCGAACAGTCTAGCAGCGTAATCATATCTATTGCGTGCTGGCCACGGGTACACCAGGACTAGCGACGTGGTACGAAGATATTTTGTTGGGTTGATATTCAAACTCCTACCTATTCACACAGATCAATCAATGGAGATGAGATGACTCGTAGGAGAGGAGATGGCAGATGGAGCGCACGGAACAGTCAGTCCATCTGCCTATTATGTGACGGTGTCGTACCCGTCACAACTATATTATAGGACTCAAAAGGTGATTACAAATATAAGAAAACTATTGTCGAACAAAGATGATTCACAACACTTGTCAGGATAACTTAATTAACAAATCAAACTGTAACCAAAATAAGTCCCTTGAATGGCAGAGAATGACCTGGAGTGAAGTCACGTACTTGCGAACGATGTGTGTAGGGTTAAAGGATCATTTCACAGTCGACTAACACTCCCCTTTTCCACTCAAGTCATTCTCCCCGCCTATCCCAAGTAACCCATAAAGAATTACACAACAATAAATGTGGACGGCTCGAACGCCACGAGCACACTGAAGCCAACACTAGATCGAGCGACGTCATATCTGTCACAGACTACTATTTCCAACACTAAACGGCGATAACACTATAGACAATTGGGATGATGACAGTTTTTTAAATTGTATATAAATTAAAAGTATACTAATAATAAAGCAATTTTGTAAAAGGAACAGGGTATCTGCGATCATTACTTTCGGAGCTACAGGGATTTAAAGAGTCAGATTTGCGGCGCTGCCGCGGATCCCTGAAAAACGCCCCATACAAAATGGCTCGAAATAATGACGTCATAGGCAATGTAGTGATCGTTAGATTTGTATGCGCGTTCAAACAAAATTACTAATATCTTTGTTATTTGTGCGTTTATGCTTATAGTTCATATATTAAAAAATGTCACATTTAATGTAAGGAAGCTAAAACTGTATGAATTTTCATCTAATTACGATAAAATATTTTTAATAGATTTTGAAATTTTATAATCTCATTTATTTTGCAAATATCCAGATAATCTTTGCTTTTTATGTATAAATTAGTTAACATTGACCCTATTTACCCGAATGTATCATAAAAATCAATATATTCAAACCTAGTCATCATCCCCATTGCTACCATCGAACAAGTAAACAAGATGATCAAATCGCCATTTAACTTTTCCTGTAGAACACATTGCATCAATTGCATTGGCATGTTCGAAATTGCCTTCGGGTTGTTGTCTCTGTGCTTGGAATACGGCAGTTTATTGGACGCCTATTCCTAATCGGATTCTACTGGGTGGCGAACAGTCTAGCAGCGTAATCATATCTATTGAGTGCTGGCCACGGGAACGGGCGGCAGGACTAGCGACGTGGTACGAAGATATTTTGTCGGGTCGATATTCGAACTCCTACCTATTCACACAGATCAATCAATGGAGATGAGATGACTCGTAGGAGAGGAGATGGCAGATGGAGCGCACGGAACAGTCAGTCCATCTGCCTATTATGTGACGGTGTCGTATCCGTCACAACTACGAAATTCAAAAACGAATACATTCTCGAGTCAGTACGACACGAAGCGTCGCATCAGTAATCAGTAATTTCCAATATTATTCAAGAAAAATGGCGTCCTATGTTTTTAAATATTTTAAAAACTGTTCACAAAAACTAAAGAAATAAGATGGAGTATTTTTTATTGGTAATTATTGATTATTATATTAATTTACATAATTGTTGTTAGTGTTAAATTTTTAAATACAAATTATGAAAAAAGTTTGTATATGCGGTTGTCATGGAGACGCGTGACGTTTCTTTTTTTTTATGGGTTTCACCGCTTTCACCAAGTTTCTTGTAAAGACTCACTCTGTAAAGTCTTAACTCTGTGCCCATTTATAAGTTAAAGCATGCCATGATTATAAAAACCTGAATTTTTGACGCCACAATTATTTTATTATCTTGCGTGCTGCCTGCATCGGTTATGTAGGCACTACATGAGACTATCGGCGATCTGGGCAGATTACTTAGCTGCTGAAGCAAGATAGGCTGTATGAGGTAATCTAGCAGAGAGCTACACTGAAGGACCTACGCACAACAACAAGAATTTTCCCAAATTCGAAAAAGATATCTATTTTTTTTTTTACAAGTTAGCCCTTGACTACAATCTCAACTGATGGTACCTAAGTGATGATGCAGTCTAAGATGGAAGCGGGCTAACTTGTTAGGCGGAGGATAAAAATCCACACCCCTTTCGGTTTCTACACGGCATCGTACCGGAACGCTAAATCGCTTGGCGGTACGTCATATCTAGGATATATAGGTGTTGAATTGTTGTGTCCCTGCACTTCGGACAATCCTTAAGTGCCGAAAAGCGTGCCAATTACAGAGGCAATTTAAGGTCAACTTCCTAGATTATTTACGCTGCACAGGACGGTGTGTAGCCCGCTATAACTAATTCCACAACGACGAAGTCCGTGGCCAGCACGTTGGATCGGCACTGTAATCTTGTGGTCGAGAATAATATTCTCCTGACCGAATTTCCTGACCCAATCTCGCCGAAGATATTATAGTGAACAAGTGTGTGCACAAACTCAGCTGCATTCTATACGTCATCTAATGAAACTGTTCGTTTACTATATACCAACAGAACCGCAGAGTTTGTCCCTCGGTTTTAGTTTCCTAATATACAATGAACCACAATTTACAAAATAATAATTGTTGATAACTAGCGGACGTATCATACAACTTGAACGACAGCGATAGAGGGACAGAAATCCATGGGATTTTTTTTGGATAAAAAGTTACCTATGTTCTGTTGTAATGTCCACTTCATCTCAATACAAAACTTCATATGTTCAGCAGTTTGGCAGTTTAATCGTTGAGTAAGATTTAAAATTTCATTCACTCTGTTTGTTTTTACTTTATCTACTCAACTTCATCGTGCGGAAAAAAAGTTATGAATGTGTGATAGGGGCACGACCCTCAGTAATGAGGAACACGACGCGGAGAGAGAGACTCAACTTCAAATAGTTGCCACAGGTAGAATTAGCGAAGTCTGAAATCCTGAAAACACATGTTTCGAAAACGGATGTAAGAAAAATAAATGACTTATCTGAAAAAAAATCAGAGAAAGGAATTCTCTACATGTGTGAAGTCTTACATACGTAGAGAACTCCTCCCTTTCTTCACGCTCTCCGAATTGAAGGTAGAGTCCGTATCCACTGGGCGATCACAGCTCAAAGAAAGTAGTTAAAACATATTAATCCAAAGACATCCATTGTGAGACGAATGGCGTTTAATTCCAGTAATTTTTGAGTGTCCCGTCCGATTGGACTGACGTGGGGTATGGGGTGGCGGAATGCAATTAAAGAGTGAGGAATGTATGCTATCCGGACAGTAGGAACAGTGCACACTACAGACTGGGTAGTGCACACGTGCAGTTTACATGTATTTTGTAGACGAGTGATCTTTTTTATTTATAGTGGCTTATCATGAACCAGTTAGGCCTCCTCCTCCTTAGTTATTTGAGAGTCCCTTGCAGAGGGGTTATGGAATTTAGACCCAGTACTACTTATTTGTATGATACTATTGTTGAACTCTTTTACTATTACTACTCTCTCTCTTTTACTCTTATACTTATCATCATCACCATAATTATCAGCCGATGGAAGTCCACTGAACGTAGGTCTTTTGTAATGGACTTCCAAATATCACGATCCTGCCGCCTGCATCCAGCGAATCCCTGCGACTTGATGTCGTCAGTCCACCCGGTGGGGGGTCGATCAACACTGCGCGTTCTAGTTTATCATTCCAGCACCTTGAGACCCCAACGTCCAACAGCTCTTCAAATGATGTGCCCCGCACATTGCCACTTCAGCTTCGCGACTCGTTGAGCTATGTCGATGACTTTGGTTCTTCTGCAAAACTCCTCATTTTTGATTCAATCACGTAAAGATACTCCGAGCATAGCTCGTTTAATCGCCCGCTGTGTGACTCTGAGCATTCTTATAAGGCTCATAGTTAACGACGAAGTCTCGGAACCATAGGTTATCACTGGTAACACGCACTGCTCGAAGACTGTCTTCAGTGACAGAGGAGTTTCGGACAAAAGATACCATCACTGTCAGATGTAATGCTAATGACCTGGACTGACGGTTTAACGTGTTCTCCGAAGCACGGGGGTATATTTCTCAACCTCACCATCAATTCTCAACATTTTACAGGGCCAAAAGTTAGCACTGAAATTTTCGAGAAATAAGAAAAAGCGCCTTCATAGCCTGACCCAGAACTAGAATCTCGTGATTCGAAGCCACACAGTCTAACCATTGGAGCAACCAAAGAAATTAAAACCAGTTTTTAATATAATATTTGTATTCAAACTTTCAAAATAGATAATTCTACCACTTCGCACATTTTTATATTTAGTTAATTTTTTTCGTCAAATTTTATGTCATACATGATATGTTCTGGCACAGTTAGAATACCTTGCTTTATAACCATAAGCAAGTTTTCCCCGGTTAGATTTCCGCATTTTGGATAAAATACTATAATACTATTAATATTATAATTAGTAATACTAGGTACATTTTCAAACTATTAGGCTGGCGTAACATATAATAAACATATAATATATAATATAATATATATACAGGCATAAGTTTTAAGTCATCATTTGCCATCTATTTTAATCTCAGATTAATCTTGCCTAAATGTTGAAGGAAAAGTGGCTCCAACCATGTAGCTTAAATCCAAAAACTGCAAGCCGAAAGCTGTTGTAAAAAACATCTATTTTCTAGCTACAAAGCAAGAATTTTTCAAAAAAAGCAAAAACACAACGAACGCGGGAATCCGATCGCTACGGAAGAAGAAAAAGGAGAAATAAGAAATCAAAAAAAGATCTAAAAATGGAACCGAAACTTAGAAACAAAGCGGTCGTTTTGTCAAAACTAACCCAAAAATGTAATCCGCTGTGAAACTAGCGAGGATTTGTTTTATGTCTGACGACACGACTACGATACGATTAGTCGTATTGTAAAACATTTTATAAATTGAAATCAAAACAACTTAGTTACTTCGTCAATTTGAAAAAAAAGAAACTCAGTCGTAAAAGTTTTTATCCAATTTCATTAAATAGGCAGTTTTAAAAATAAAACAATCAATTAAAAATTATTTAATCTCATGAACCATGACCTACTTCTACCAACGGTATCGACATTGATAAAAAATGTATGTATTTTTTATCCTACTAATATTATAAACGCGAAAGTTTGTATGGACGTTTGTTTGGATGTTTGTGATTCTTTAACGCCACAACTACTGAAGCGATTTGGCTGAGATCAAACGGAGATATTTAATACACTGAATTATCACTCATTTTATATGTGTCACACTTGGTAGTGTTACACATATAAAATGAGTAACACTACCAAGGGCATGATTTTTCCAATTTTTTAAGACATATGCTAATGGTAAAGCAATTTTGTAGAAATAACAGGTTATCTGCGATCATTACTTTGGAAGATACGAGTATATTTTTGCGGTGTTGTCGCGGGCCACTTAAAAATGCCCTTTACTAAATAGAGCAAAAAGATGACTATTGAGTATTTGATTATTATCATTCATCTATTTACGTTAAAAGATTGGTTTTGAAATTCTATAACTTTATTTATATTCGAGACATGAATATTTTTAAAGAAATAACCAAAGCATTATTTCCCCCTGACGAGGTCATTCCAAAAAGGAGGATAACAAGAAGTCCTAAAAAAGTATAAAATACTTCTATATAAATATATTTTTATAAATGAATTACTCTTACAATTTTTTTTTAAGTTTACCTACTGAAATCGTATCAAAACATTTACGCTCGCTAACTATCGTATCGGATATGTAAAAAAGTTTCACACAGTTCAAAGATACAATTTGTAGCACAATAGCCTTTATTGCTATCGCGGTAAGAGTCAAAAACGTATAAATGAATAGTGAACGGCCGCTGCATGTGACAAACGTGTCCGGATGAAGTAACTTGCTACCAGTTGGTTAGGGTTGCACCACAACTACACTCACATATATATTGTAAAATAAAATAAACCTTTGTTTGTTTGTTTGTCTGTTCAAGCTAACATCGAAAACGTCTATATAGTTTATAGATTTTACTAACAGAAAATGCTATAGATATATAATTACTTATGCTACGGTGTCCTGCAATCTCTGTAGATCCATGTTAAAATTATTTTTGCAGACGTAGCTCGCAACTCAATAAAAATCAAATGAAAGACACACTGCATGAAACCACAGACAAGAACACTGCATTTCGTTCCAATTTAAAATTTTTATCAAAAAATAGGGCCTCACATATGTACTCGTACCTCAGACCAATTATAGAAGGACCTGTATCGTACTCATAGTCACGAACAAAATTGTCTGTCATTTTCTGAAGAAAACGAACTTAGATTTGGTACATTTCTTATACTAAACTAGAAGTTTTTGCCCTTTTTTTACACCATTCAATTACACAAAAAGGTATTTTTACGGAGCTCTTTAACCGACGAACACGATTACAACTATGAAACATCGATTCTATAGACACAGTTTTTATAATCGCATTAGATCGTTGATCATATACTTTGACAGAAAAGTAACGTCTAGCGAGGCAGGTCCTATACAATAATTGGTCTGAGACTCGTACCCACCTATGATGATTCTATTCACATATAAAACCTCCTTAGTTTTGTAGAGGTCATTATTTTAGTATGATTAAACTATTTACGATTTAAACCTTTTCCGGTTTATAGTGGTACTTATAACAGACAAAAAATTAAAAAAAAAATACTGTAGCCTATAAAGCTGAAATACTTGTTTAGCCCCGCTGTGGAGTGGTATTATGACAGTGTTTTTAAGCAAGAGTAGTGAATTCTTACTGTACTGAAGCCTTCTTCTTTTTAATTTTAGGTTATTTCTCCTTTTAGGTTAATAAAACAGAAGCATCTTGGTTACGATTTTATTGTTTTGTGTTTACTATAGGTTATTACAGTGGCTTAGTTTATCAACTAATTGTTTAGTAATTGTACCTACTTTAGTTAATTCATTCATACTTGCGGTTTCAAAGTACGTCTGTTGCGGTGAGAATTACTAAGAAAAAGATATTTCCTTTGGATAAACTTTAATTTATATTATTATTGACTAATTTTGACGCACGCTGTATCCTGTTTTTAGTATTTAAGGGACATTTTTAGCGAAATTAGTTAGAATTTACATTTACAAATAGAAAACTTTTGTTAACGAATTATGCCTATGTTACAATATAAATGTACAGTGAGTAATTACATTGTAATTACTCACTGTACATTTATATTGTAATGATTATGTCTCTGCATTTTAACAAATTACATACAAGCTGGTGAATGAAAAAAACCGCGAGGAAACCTGCACACCTACCTGAGAATTTTTTTAATTCTCTACGTGTGTGAAGTCTGCTTATCCGCATTGGGCCAGCGTTGTGGACTTCTTATTAGCCTAACCCCTCTGAGAAGAGCCTCGTGCTCAAAGGTGAGCCGGATATGAGTTGTTAACGATGTTGTTAAATAATGTCTTTTAATTTTATTTAAGCTTTGTTGTCTTTAGTACTTGATAAACAAAGGTTTTTTTCATTAAATGAATAAATTACTACATTTTTAATATTTCGTTCACGTAGAATGTCATTCAGGGTAATGTAATTTTACGCAAAAAGCAAACATTTTCGTTATCGTTTATATGAACTTTGATAGAGAAGTAAATTGGATTCTAGAGATAATATCTAGAAATGTTTTAAACGAACTGAAAGGGGAGAAAATTATTAAACCGTAAATTATTGAGAATTTTAGATTATGATATATTTTAAATTTAGTAGATATATTTTTAAAATATATTAACAGTAGGTATTTAACAGAAAAATTACCTTGTTCTGAATCACTATCGATTGCTCAAAACTGCATTAAAATCCGTTGAGTAGTTCAAAAGATTGTTGTTTGACGGCCTCCGTGGCGCAGTGGTATGCGCGGTGGATTTACAAGACGGAGGTCCTGGGTTCGATCCCCAGCTGGGTCGATTAAGGTTTTCTTAATTGGCCCAGGTCTGGCTGGTGGGAGGCTTTGCCCGTGGCTAGTTGCCACCCTACCGATAAAGACGCCAAGCGATTTAGCGTTCCGGTACAATGTCGTGTAGAAACCGAAAAGGGGTGTGGATTTTCATCCTCCTCCTAACTAGTTAGCCCGCTTCCATCTTAGATTGCATCATCACTTCCATCAGGTGAGATTGTAGTCAAGGCCTAATTTGTAAAGAATTAAATGAAAAAAAATGCAAACATGTGACATAGCGACGTCATTTTACGCTATAAAATGATGATGAATGAAAACTTTCACAAATTAAAAACATAGATATATTACGAATGTATGACTAGAATTTCCCAAGCGTAAACTCACGGACAATAGTTAGTACATTTATATTTTACTTTATTCTAATTACCTAACTGTATTAACTAGATAATTAAGCTAAGGTCCCGTTCTCTTGATTGCGTAAATACTTTTAGTTATACAACAGTAAGTAAGGCGTACAGGTGACAAATAATTGAATCATTTTGTTTTTATTTGATTTTAATGGCAGAAACCATCGCATGATTCACTTTATACAATACCTACCACGTATTTAAATATATTTTAACATATTGATAAGATATTCTATTTAATAGAATAGGTTTATGTATCAAAATAGACAGCCTTTGAAATTGATAAGTCCAGTGAATAAGAATGTAGTGGTAATAATTACTTACGTTGAATATGACAATATGGTTTCTTCGGACCTAAGGTTAACAGGCGCATAGCAGTGCCTAGCTAGATAGTCTTGTGAAGTATTGTATTGTTTTTTTTAATTGTTATTTTAATATGGCTTTGCAATAGAAGCCAGTCATCAAGTAATATTTTTTTAATAAACTATAAACCCATTCTATTATATAGAATGTTTATTAGAATAGGTTTATGTATCATAGTAGATAGCTTTTGAAATTGATAAGTCCAGTGAATAAGAATGTAGTGGTAATAATTACTTACGTTGAATATGACAATATGGTTTCTTCGGACCTAAGGTTGACGGGCGCATAGCAGTGCCTAGCTAGATAGTCTTGTGAAGTATTGTATTGTTTTTTTTAAATTATTATTTTAATATGGCTTTGCAATAAATTTAGTCAGGCAGCAAGTAAGAATTTTTATCAAGTAATTTTTTCCTTTTCTTTCTTTCTTGTAATTATTTTCCGGAGCATTTGTGCATATTTCTGCCACTCGCCTTCGCTTGACAGAATACGCGCAATCAGACTGCCGGCGTCTACGTGGCCATTTGCCCCACGTGTCGGCCCTCTCAGATCATCACAGGCAGAGCATTCGAATATGGCATGTCGCGGAGTGTCTTCTTCTCCACTTCTCCACAGAAGTAGCAATTTTCGGAGGAAGATTTCCGTATTGCGAAGAGGCGGGTGTTAAACACTCCGTGACCGCTCAGAGCCTGCGTGAGCCATCGCTCCATCTCTCCATGATTCCTCTGATGCCAGCGTTGGCAGGCGACTGACAGACGAAAAATAATAAAAAGTTCGTTTGTATTTTAGTATCTTGTAAATAACTTGATAAAACAGTTTTTTTTGATCACTGACAGACATTTCAATCCTACTAATATTATAAACGCGAAAGCTTGTATGGATGTTTGATTCGATGTTCGTTACTCTTTAACGCCGCTACTACTGAAGCGATTTGGCTGAAATATATATTACTCTGGATTAATACATAGACTACTTTGCACCCTGGAAAAATCCATGCTTCGAGAGGTATTTGTGAAAAACTAAACATCACGCCGACGAGCTCGCGGGCATCCTGTAGTTTGTTTTATATGTATTAATTAAATGATTTTTTTGCAAATAAACCCAGACTCCTAATGTGGTGTAACCTTGACTGCATGGCGACTCGGATGCGACGGCGCGTGCCGGGCGCGGGGCGGGCGGCGCGAGGCGGACACGGGCGGCTAAAATCACGCTCCAACTCACAGTGACATGTCCTAAACGACAACTGTCAAGCCGGCCATGTTGCTTTTTGTATCTAAAGCTTCCAAAAGTTGGCATTGAGTGAACATATTTATGTAAGCATGTGAAAACTACTGAAATAACGAAATGTGACAGATTATGGTTCGTTTTTTTCCTGTTTCATTTCATTAAAATAACGTTATGAATTTTTGTCAATTTGCATCTTTTATGTTGGTCCTGTAGTTATTAAAATATAAACAAATTAAAGGAGTAAAACTGCCCACTCTGAAATGACACTAATATTATTTACAATTTTTTTAATTGAAATGTTTTTTAATAGCCCATTTATTGAGGAAGGCTATTGACTATGTTTTATCCCCGTATTTCTTCGGGTAAGGGAAACATGCGGGTGAAATCGCGCGGCGTCAGCTAGTGTTAGCTTATATATATACAGAAAGTAGTAAAATTTTACTTCTTGCACGATATTAGTTCCCTTGATATTCAAGTGTAAATGAGGTTTTTTTATTTAAAAGACAAATTGTGCAGATTGCTAATGCATGCTCTTAAAAACTTCCCCCTAAAAGCGTCATTTTACACCCCCACTCATACACGAGTATTCGAAAAATTGGTAAAAACCTCCCCGAATTTGTGCTTTTAATACTCTTTTGCACAATCCGGATGAAGCAGGGCCCAATTATACTAGTTACATTTATGCATATGCATGCGACAAGATGCCACGGGAATTTGAAACTTACCATGGTAGCATAAGGTCCGCTTTAGATTGTGATCGTTTAGTGTAAGTTTTTAGCCATTCTCCTATCTATTCTTGTTTCTTTCGCTGATAGCCAATGATATAAAACGCCGAAGATACTCCTATATACATAAATTTAATTCTATTTACGTCGAACCAAAAAAAATACATTTTTTCAAATTGTTTCTGACTGTTGAATCTGTTAAAATTTATTTAGTTATAACGAAATAGATAGAGGCATTTCTTCCAATTCTCAGTAGCAGACCGGAATAAGGGGTTAGTTTTGTTTCAGCTGCGGAGTTGGCCTCTAAGAAAGTTTAACCAGTGGGTCCTGAGCGATGATAATTTTATACTATAGATCGGTTACGTCCTTACAAAATCACCGATCTCCGAAATCTTAATATAGGCTACAAAACTGAGCGCACATATACACAATTTTGTCTTTAATTCCATTATTTATTTATGTATAATATAGTATCAACGCTTCCTGAACACACAACTCGACATTGTAGACGATATTTAGGCATTATTTGTTAAAAAAACGTTCGTTGTTGATCAAAACTAACTTTGAGATGTGAAAATTTCCTCTTTTGAGCGCCTTATTTTCATGACCTAGTAACACATCTAACAGAATTTAACATCATTGGTCCTGAGCATATTTATGACTTCTGTATTAAAGTTATTGTTCGAGATACAAATATTATGACCTAAAGACCACCAGCCCAAAAAACCTGCATTTAAGCAGTAAGTTCTCAAAATCCCCTCTCCTAACACAATAAAACTCACAATAGGGCCAGTATCAAATTGGCTTATTGGTAATTACCTGACCTGACCTGGACCAATTAAGAAAATTTTAATCAGCCCAGCCGGAGATCGAACCCAGGACCTCTTTCTTGTAAATCCGCATACCACTGCGCCACGTAGGCCATCAAAATTAATAAAAAGAAGTTGCAAAATTGCCGACAAGCTTTGAGACCTGCATCAAAATGTTAATGTTGACAATGAATTTTTCTACCCCTACACTTCTGACAAAGATTAATCAGGCGGATTACCCCAAAAGGATTCCAGAAGACATTTTCAAAATAGCTCAGATAACTCCCAGAAGAAGGGATAATAAAATAAATCAGGTAACTCGATAGCGGCCGGCCCCGCCCCGCGCCCTTAGGTCGTTAGGATTTGCGAAATTAGGTACATCGTAAGTTATCCCTTCGGAAGGCGGAAAATATAAGGAAAAGTGCGGGAAAACTGGAAGTGGGGCGTTTGCGATTTGATTCATTGCTGTTTGCTTTGGAAAATTTTGGTCAACACTTGGAAAATTGTAAGGCTTATTAGAAGTAGAAAATGGAGGTAGTTATGGCTAAAAGAAATAATAATGCTAGAGGACCTAGGTCCAATCTTCGACCGATGCGTTGTTAAAACAAGTCATCACCATCATCATCATCATCATTATCAGCCGATGGACGTCCACTGCTGGATATAGGCCTCTTGCATGGACTTTGCACAATGGTCTCGAGCCTCGAGCTCTTGAGCGCGCTGTTAATACAAGTAATAACAATAAATGAATAAAACAGTCATATTACAATAACAATTCAGGAAAACCATCGCACAGTGCGAGTGTGAAGACATTGTAAGTTAAAAGACATAAGTTGAAAGCTTTCGATTGCAGTATCTATCATGGTAATGTTCTTCCATCAGGGAATTCTGTAAGGTGTTTTAGATCTTTATATAGCCATCTGCGCTCTTGTATATGTCCTACTAGCTGACAACGCGCGGTTTCACCCGCGTGGTTACCGTTCCCGTAGGAATATGGGGACAATGTATAGCCTATGGCCTTCCTCGATAAATGGGCTATCTAATCTAACACTGAAACAATTTTTCAAATCGGACCAGTAGTTCCTGAGATTAGCGCGTTCAATCAAACAAACAAACTCTTCAGCTTTATAATATTAGTATAGATACTCTGCTTAAACTCGCCAATGCAGTGAGAAAACGAAACGCCTCCATAAAATGGCCACCAGTAAAAAGCAAATGGCGGATGACGGAGTGACGCCATTTTATCTAACAAGGTTGAAAGATGGTACTTAGAATCCACAGACTAGATAAAACAAATGTTTACAGATATGCCAAGTTTTAAGGAAAAAATAAACGAGTAGGTTCGCTTGTTAATATTTTCCTTTTAAGCAAACAAGCTATTTGTGCCTATTTTAATAACATTTTTGCACTATTAAAACAACCATTTCAAAATCAAAGAAATTGTAGATTTCAAATTAATTTTGTTACTTTCGACAGCAATTATTATTTTTTTTAAACAATGATGCAATTTGGCAAATTAAATAATGTAAGCTTTTAAATAAAATGATGGATTATTTAGTACAAACTTATTATTAAATATACCACTCCTATGTAATAAATTCAACAATCTTTTTTTATTTCAATTGCTACTATTTCGTCTTGGTAATGCTCCGTCTATTTGTTTCTAATCTGTGGCGGAATCATGAACGCCGTGTCAGCGTTACAAAGTTATTTTGTTTCCTTGCCCTTATAAATTGGAAACAGATATTTGAAGTTGAAAACTTTGAAAGTTGCCTTGAAGCTTTCCACGAATAGTGTCTCGGAGAGATTAAACAGGCTGTTTAATTCCACAGCAAACAATAACAAATATTATCTTTTAAGGCCCCTTCACACTGGCGCTTGTACAATGCTCTATGTACATTAGGTAGGGCTTAATCGTTTGCTGTAAGTATGCGCAGCGCTTTCGTGGGAACGCGACGCAAGAGTTGTTAAGCGATGACTATTTACTTAGCAGCCTTCAAGAGTGATTGTGCCACAAATCAACTCAAATAATGTTTAAAAGACTCGGTGAGTGGCGGCATGCACAGGCTTTTTAACCAGGGTAGGTAAAATAAGCACAAATTGTACAAAATGGAAAATTCCTTCTGCAGTAAAGTTACAGGCTCATTCTCTATTCCAAAATGGATTGCGCAATCAACTTCTTCAATTTCATAGTCATCATTAACAACCCGTATTCGGTTCAGAGTTGAGCACAAGGCTCCTCTCAGAATGATAGGGACTTAGTCCACAACGCTGACCAAATGCGGATTTTCAGACTTCACACACGTAGAGAATTAAGAAAATCCTCAGGTATGCAGATTTCCTTGCGATGTTTTTCCTTCACCGTTTGAGACACGTGATATTTAATTTCTTAAAATGCTAAATAACTGATAAGTTGAAGGTCCCGGACCGGATTCAAACCTACGCCCTCCGAATCGAAGGCAGAAGTCGTATCCACAAGGTTATCACGACTCTTATGTTATTGTATTAATTTATAAAAAATACATCAAAATCTTGTCCACCCGCATCGTGTTAGTGTGGTGGGCCTATACCTATTTTTTTTTTATTTTTTATTTTTTTTACAAGTTAGCCCTTGACTACAATCTCACATGGTGGTAAGTGATGATGCAGTCTAAGATGGAAGCGAGCTAACTTGTTAGGAGGAGGATGAAAATCCACACCCCTTTCGGTTTCTACACGGCATCGTACCGGAACGCTCAATCGTTTGGCGCTACGTCTTTGCCGGTAGGGTGGTAACTAGCCACAGCCGAAGGCTCCCACCAGCCAGACCTGGACTAATTAAGAGAATCTCAATCTGCCCAGCCGGGGATCAAACCGTTTTGTAAATCCACCGCGCATACCACTGCGCCACGGAGGCCGTCAAACCTATACCCCATTCTCTTTTGAAAGAGAAAGCCCATGGTCATAATAACCTGATGAGTAACAGGTATTACCGCAGGTCTACCTGATACCTGTCACTTTGGTGTTTGATTTTCCCTGACACGATTTATACACACGGAAAATATATTTTTTTATTTCTGTTACCTACAAGGATATAAAGTGACTTATTAGAGTTCCGTACCTCAAAAGGAAACCAGGGGCACACAATACGTTGCGGCAGCGGTGTTTCTTACATAGAAATATCTGTGGCTTGTCACACGATGCGTTCCGGCGTCGCGCCAGAATTGCAACCACCGATCTGCTGATGGCTGGGATGGCTGCCCTGCAACTAAAATCGCAATTTTGGTTAACTACCACTAACGGCCGTATTCAATAACCTACCCAAGATTACGGATAGATAGCTATCCTCGATTATCAGTAAGAGTCAAACTATCTTTACATAGTCAAACTGTCAGTAGGTTATTGAAAAGCAGATAAGAACAGAAAGATAGATTTTCTTTGGCGAAATGGCGGATAGATAGTTTATTGAAAACGGCCATAAGTGGACCGACGACGTCAAGCGAGTTACAAGGACCCGCTGTATGCTGGCGGCTCGAGAACGCGTTGTTTGGAAGTCCTTACCAGATTTCTGTATCTATGTCCAACAGTGGATGGTAATCGGCTTATAATAATGACGATGATGATTTATACAAGAATTTAATATTTAAAAAAATATATAATAATAATAATAATAATAAATTAATAAATTATATATATTTATTTTGTACTGGGCGTGAGAGTTTAATTCATTTGAATAATAATAATAATAATAATATGTCTTTATTTCAGGCCTAAAAACCCATTTAAAATATACAAATACATAATAAATAAAAGTAATTAATTAATTAAGTAATAAGTCTACAGTAAAGAACCGAATAATATAAATATTAAACTATTTGGTACGTTACAACATTTCTCTAGGAGAGCAATCATTTTTATTTCCTGTTTCTGTCGCGATGCACGGTAAGCCAATACTTTAGGATAGGGTTTTCAGGGCACTCGGAGCATACGCTGAGGATTTCATTTCGAGAATTCCGGAGACGGAACCAAAAAGCCGCAGTTCGCGATCTGATGATCGCGAAATAATCCTGTACTTTGGCGTCGGCAAACATACCCGATGCACTACAGTATTTAGGCAGTTTCATCAGAATTCGGTATGCGTTATTATACTGCACTCTGATGCTGCTACGTGCCCTTGAGGTGCAATTGACCCAAAGCTGACTGGTGTAGAAGCATTGACAGTATGCTCTAAACAGTGTCAGCTTCGCTTCAGGACTGCACCTCGCAAACCGGCGAGCGAGCATGTTACACCGAACAGCCAAAGCCCTGCGTTCACGCTCTATGTCTTCATTATCACGCAAATCCTCAGTTAGAATATGCCCCAAGTACCTGAATTTGTTCACCCTTTCTATGGGAGTTCCATCTAAAAGAACCAAAGGCACATTTTCCGGACCTTTACCTGCCCGAAATATCATTATCTGTGTCTTTTTCACATTATATTTGAGACCGTGATCCCTGGCATACTGCTCACAGAT